>NW_027175865.1:12223607-12453607 GCF_023055335.1 Clinocottus analis
AACCATGTCAGGGGATGAAATGACAATGAAAAAAGGCAGATTTCATTTTACATCCTAAAAAATATCACCCGCACATGAAGTTCCTTTTAGTTTGACATTTTTTTTAAATCTCTCTTTATGCTGCATAACGTCTAATCTGTTTGCTTCAGGTGCTATTCTTGTGGGCCTGCCCTCTCTCACAAAAGACCTATTTTCATTCCTCCTTTTATTAGTCTACTTTTTTGGCATTCTCAAGGGACAATTTGGTTTGAACTGTCTTGTTTTAATGTCTGACTCACTTGGTATGTATTTAATAAGTCTGCCTGCCAGCCATACCTGCTTGCATTTCTGACTGTTCCCTTTAGAAGGAGTTGCTGCACAGCGACCCGGAGGTTGGAGAGACTTTCGCAAAGTTTAGATTTAACAATCACATCCTTTTTCATCCACATGTCTTCCCTGACCTTGAGGGACACTTTTTTGTTTTTCTTCCCGCTGACAGCCTGTTTTGTTAAAAGAAAAAAAAACTTCTTCAGTCCCTTAACTTGGACAGGGTCGTTTTTGAATTCCCGAAGGCCAGGCGAGAGTTGGGCACACCTGTCATTCGCTTGTCCTCTCTTTTCACAACTTTGGCTATGAATTATAAATACAGAGTTTTCACTCTTTATCCTTCCCTCTGCATGGAGGGAGCAGAGCGTTATATGCATGTACTCAACACACACAAACTCTGGATCCTCATGGGTTATTAACATATTGTACATCACAGCATTTCATCCATAGCTTATTTCCATTTCCTTTGTTCTCTCGCTCACCCTCCTATGGTCGTCTCTCTTGTCGTACTCGCTCTGCTTTTGCCTCTTTCTTTGTTTTTTTACACCAAAGAGTGACACAGAGGTGAAACATTCTGGACTGGCAACACTTTCTTTTATAAAGTGTGCCTAATCTGCTGTCACTTTTTTCCTATTTTTTTTCCCATCTATCCTTCTTCTCGGTGCTTAATTTAGTGAGTGCCATGATCCCACTTTTGTTCTGGTGTTTGCATTTAGTCTCTGTGTCTATGCAAGTTTGTCCCGCCGGGACTATTTACACATTAAGTTTGAGCCTGTGATTATTTTGACTTGGTTGCTGTGTTGTACTGTTGTACTCAGAAGAGCCGAGGCACTAATATAATTGGCAATTAAATTAAGGAAGCAAGCTTTCCACACACCCCCCGGTGAGTTTGCACAGTGTCTCCTGAAGTGCTCTGCACACATGCACTCAATACTCCGACGAACAGACCCCCTGAAGTAATAAAGTTCCAAAATTGTTTTAAGATGAGCTAAATATGGAATGAGCAGAATTTTCTCCATCACGGTTATCCCTCTACTGTTAGGAATCACACTTTTCACAATAAACTCTTGATCATGAGCCAAGGCCTGGTTTTTCTCGGCCATTGAGTATAATGTGAAAGGGTTTGATGGCTTGATAGTGAAACATATTCTGTTTATTTTGGTTAATCAATTTGAGGTGATGCATGCAGTAATGCTTTCTAAAATGTTGCAGTGAACCAATCAAACACAATATCAAAGTATTGCATGAGAAATTGAATTCAAAGTACTACGATACACTTTAATTTGGTGTGGACGTTGGGGGTCACTGTGGCCAGAAGTGATAATGTAAGAAGTACAGATTCCCTTGATAAAACCTCCTATTTTACTACAAAAGGGTCTGACAGTCTCGCACACACAGTCTTGGGCGCAGATATCGTTCTCAGACATCTCAAAACATGACGAGAAGGCAGCTTTTTCTGTTCATTTGTAACCTCAAAATGTTGGAAAGCACATTGCTAATCTATCATTTACAATTTAAATGAATTTGATTTGAAACATAATGTGAAAAGTAAGTCCTTCCCAAATTTGTTGTGGTAGAACAATACAAAAGAAATGGTTATTGAGTCGATGTACTTTTCACCCCTGAATGTTTTTAATTAAAGAAAGTGCAAAAGTACACACACAGAAGTAATGTGCATCCCCCATTAATGAACCTCAGGCCAAACAGTGAAGCGGGGAGTCTGCATTAGTATGGGAAACACCCCTCTCCTCAACTTTGTAAATTACGCTCTGCTCTGCCCATTACTGAGAGCCCAATGGGAGGGAGGTTTGTTTAGCTCTGCTCCAATGGGAGTGGATGTTGTTTGAAGGCCTGCCATTTCAATCAGGCTTGTTGTTAAGCTGTTGTTGTTTTTTGGGGGAACCTGGCCAGGCTCGTTGCCAGGGGGACACATGTGGTTCATCACGCCTGTAATTGGATTTGATTTTGCGTTCTCTGCTTTTTCCCGATGTTCAATTAGGGGACTCTGCCTCTGAAGACTAGTCCTATAGCGCAAAGGGAAGCGAGCGAGACCAAAAGAGGGAAAGACTGACATGGAGCCCAAAGTGAGCTTGCATGGTGATTAGTGATTTGGGAAAAGTGGGCAATGTTAATTAGTAAGTAGGGGTATTTGGCTGTTTATAATTAGTTTGACTCCTACTCAAAGGTATAGAAGTAGTCTTATACAGGCTTTAAGTGATTGCATTCGAGAGCAGTGTTTTCACCCTTTGTGCATGTGAGCCTATCAATTCAACAGTGACACCAAGGCAGCGGAAGGGAGGAAGTGATATATGTGAGAAGCAGCATCGATTATGACATGGCCTTCCTCTCAGGGGGAACCCTGGTCAGGCCATTTGTTTGACAGGAAGAGAGTGGGGGAAGTCTATTAGCGTGCTGCCCTCGTGGACTGATGACGGGCAGCTGTAACGGCAGGGGCCAAGTCCGCTGGGACCGGCCCGGACAGCGGGAGACGGGGAGGAAGATAGTAGGGAGATGGGACTGACGACTCTCACAACCCCCATGAGTACTCTGAAGGTCAAGATCTTTGTACGCCCTCACATTTCATCTGAAAGTGGACCGAGGACAGTATTTGGTGAAGGGGTTCCAATCATGCCTCTGACCTTCCCCTTTTACTTTGTTAGAAAATCACACATGGTCATATAATGACACATTTCACCCATTTTTGTCCTCATTTATTACAACACTGCGAGGCAGGAAACAGGATGGTTGATTTCAGTCGTTTTAGCAACCCGTCTCCTTGATGTTGTGTTGGGCCCCGACTTGTCTGTAGCCAACATGTCATGGACTGCTCCGCTCAATCTTCTATTTCCAATTATAAATCCATGTTAAATCAGTGCGGTACAGTCACCATCGAAATGAATTATCCGCAGAAGATCTCAAATATTCAGCTTTCTGATCAAAAAGATAGGTGTTTAGATAAGTATGCTTCTAACATCCTGTCCATTATGTTATTGAATGGTTTCCCCCCTTGATTTTCCACGATGGCTCACTGCTGTTGTTGGGTTGTCCTTTGTCTATGCTAAATAACCTACTTGGATGTTCCCAGAAACATACAATAAAATATATTCAAGGGGATTTAAAAAGCCATCTGCACATTTCTATCAGGGGCAGTACATTTAATGCATTTAAAAAACAAAACTTGCTGGATAGTTACAAAGGCTAAAGATGTAGATTAGCCTCAATTCATCTGAATTACATAAAGTCTCTCTGAACGAGCCTTGACGTCTGGCTTATTTGACATGTCTGAAAGCAATGGACTGCAAAAGAAAGCGTTCTCCACTGCTGCACTTTGAATATTGTTAGAAGAGAAGCAACAGCATGCATCTGCAAACATATATTCATTTATGGAGGTAAATGTTTTAACAAAACGAGTTATGTTAAATGAATGTGGTTGATTTTTGCTAAAATGAAACAACAGCTAGAAACAAACTGTGAAACAGTTAAAAAAAAATAAAACAACTGATTGTGTTTCCATGATAGAGCTACCTGAGCATCATATTAAAGCTGCATTAAATGGCTAGGGGTTGAATTGCGTTGCATGAACTGAGATATGAAAACCACTATTTATGGGTCAATTGTGCAGATTACCGCTTGCTGCATTTCGAACAAGCACGATCAGTGAAGCTACTTGGCTCACAACAATTGCTAAGCGGCCTCCTGTGCACCTCAAGCTAAGTCAACATTCGCTCACCGCTTTTACTGTCAGAGATCAAATTTGGGCAGTGATTCCAACTTATCTAAATTTCCCCATAAGATTGTCCAAGCCTACGCATATAGCCCTTAGCTGAGTTTGAGTTAGCAGCAACACTCCTTTTTTTCTAAGCCTTCAAACCTGCCTTGTTATTTTCCCCTGCTATATCCTCCTGACAGCCTTCCTTTCCTCACTGCTACCCACACAACTTGACTGGCAGTGGGTCGCCCTTAGCATTTTATTGTAATCTAAGTCTGGCACTGAATGACCATCAGACAAGGTGCTTATGTAAGCTAGGAATCCATCAGCGCTGGCATGCAACACGGAATTTCATATCGGACTATTTGGAGATTTGTGAGAGCTTTGCTGTATATTTCAGTGGCATTAAGCGTGCTGTACAGTAGCTTGAGAAATGGAGTTTTTTTTTACAAGAGCAAAAAAATCTCTGATTAAAAAGTATGTCTCATTGTACTCTGCATATGTATTCATATGTATGCATGCGCGCAAGAATACATGAGCATGTCGGCAAAAAGAGCAACAGAGAGTGAAGAAAAACAAGTTTATCATTGGGTTTCAGGTCCCTCCAACAACTGTCATGTCCTTGGCTCTCCCATCTCTTCTGCTATACTGCTCCATGCAGGCTGCAGGCGCAAGGCCAAAGAGATGAATCCATCCCAAGTCTTTGACTCTGAGAACAACTGTCTGTGACAGAAGTGAGATTGATTTTTGTCCCCAGGGTGCAATTTGAGATTCAGGCATAAACATGGTCATTTTCATTGCAATCTTGAAAGGTTATGTTGTCTGAAAAGGAATGAAATGATGAATGAAAATGAGTGCCTCTCTCGAAGCCATGCGGACTAAATTGCCACGGAGTCAAGTAAAGGGGAGTTAAAGAAATAGAGTGATGATTGTCCAATTTAAGTGACAGAGAAAAACACAGTGCATTTACAGGTTGTTTGAGCGAAGAGAAGTTTTTCCCCAAAATAACAACAGTAGCAGAGAATATGTTGGGAATTATGCAGAACATATGTGTTTACACGTTTGTAAAAATGTTGTTAAGGTCAGTCCAACAAACATGCACTTTCTCTAATATGGCATACGACATTTCAACATGTAACATCTTAATATCAGGGTTGCTAGATAATGTACCAGCTTTTGTCATTGCATTTCTATTCATGTAGGCTGTTGGGTTGATTATCAGCTTTCAGATCAACAGGGCTGACATGAAAGAGTAATGAGAGTAATTTTTTCTCAGTGCTATCCGTTTTGCAGATCGACAAAATGGAGATTCATGTGTATTCAAGATGTTTTTTGGGAAAGGAATGAGTTTCTCTCCCTTGAGACAGAGCGAGCCACCATGACGTGCCAACACACACACACACACACACACACACACACACACACACACACACACACACACACACACACACACACACACACACACACACACACTGAGACGCATACAGAGAAAACCATGCAGAACTTGTTACCTGATGAGAATTGTCCTATTTCCTTAGATTTTCTTCACCTGGAGGGATTTATATGTGTTAGCGGGAAAAAAACAACATGATAACAGGAGAGATTGTTTGAAAATGTGTGTGTATTTTTTGAACGTGCGTCAGGGATTGGTCGTATTTCATCATTCTTGTGGGGACATCAATCTGTTTACACAGTCACATTGTGGGGATTCTCCTTCCTTATGGGCACAACAATGCATGTCCCTATAGTGTAAATCATTATGGATTAGTCTGGTAGTGGTTGCGGTTATGTTAAATCTTCAGGAAATATATGTCAAAATCAGAGTAATGTCCCCAAAAGTCATGAAAACACAACTGCGTGTGTGTATGTGTGTCTCGACTTGGCCTCTGACTTGTCTGTAGTCGACCTGTCATGGACTGCTCCGCTCAGCATTGCTGTAATATCCACTCATTCTCTTTATTCTTACACACACACACACTTCTGCACTCTGGCCAATGCTGACTCGGGATATATGATGAGGAAAAGAACAGACAAAGAGCTGACAACACCGGGTCACTTGGCTTGCGGCTAAAGGGTTGCATCGGTTGACAAAATGTTCAGCCCGGCGTCCGCGGCGCTTATGAACACTTCATAAAGGAGAAGTTTTTTCACTCTAGCATTTCCTCCCTTCTTTATTCATCAACAACAAGAAAAGGCACGCCTCCCTGCACTTCTGTGATGGCATTATGCACATGGAGCATGTCATCCATCTTAGCTGTGTTGTTGAAAGATTAAACAAAATGGAAGAGAAAAGCCATTTGCTTTATGCAGCTCAGCCCACCAGTCAGCGCCTCCTTATCTCATCATTGATTGGCTGCTGGATTAGCCACCCGTTTTGACCAGTGTGTGGTATCGACGGGATGCCTGCCACAGTGAAGAGAGCCCTCCAAGCCACTGAATAAAACTCAATGGATTGAGGGTGGGGTGTATTGACGCCGACCTGGCAGCTCGTGATCCTAAGACGCATCTTTTGGCTGTTAGCACAGGGGGTCATTCTCAGGGCCGTTATCAGGTGCTCCGAGCATGTGTCGGCAGCGGTGCTGGGCTGTGACACACCGCTCGTTACTCATTTCAAAATTAATACTGTTTAAGTTATTACTTCCCGGGAGGAGTGCATTCATCACACTGATCTTTATATTACCTCTGTGTTACACCCTCAAAATTGGCAACTGCATCCTGTGTGACCTTCAGAACTGGGGATGATTCAATTGCTTCACCTGTGCGTGAATGATCAGGGAATCCAAACAGCATTAATGTCCAATTGACTAATCTTCCAGCTAATTTATGGGTTGATGTGCTCTCTAGCGAACTATACCATAGTCGAAGGGAATGCAGGTGGTCTCACTGTATCAGCACGGATGGTTGGATGGATAGATGGATAAGTAGTCAATTTGAAAGTGATTGTTTTTTAGCCTCAAAAGTGCAATCTAAAAAAAAAAGATTTTAAACAAATTTGTGGAAGAAGAGAAAGACAATTTTATGAAATGTATATATCAACATATGGTGGTGGGATGTATTGTTGCTATATGTTGCCTTTCCTGCTGCTTTTTTCAAAACTGCCTCCTTACCAGAAATGTATTGTCATGATGAATATAAAACAGTGTGTGTTTGTGTTTTTTGCGTGCCAATATCTTTGTCCATTTGTATTTTTTTTTACGCAAACATGAATCTATTCACACTTTGACTGTGCTTTTGAATATGGTGTGTATAATACCTCAGTACGGAATGTGTGTGTTCGCCCCTGTGTGTGGATGCGTGTCTGTGTGTGCTCGTCTATCAGCACCTAGCGATCCCTGTGCCGTGTGTTTGTGTTTATACACTCGGACTGGCTTCTGAATCACGCTGGGTTGTCGGGCCTCTCTGACGCCCTGCTGCCGGTCTGCAGCCGGAGATAAAGTTCTGGCCTAAAGGAGAGAAGGCAGACCGCATCCACCCTCCCTCTACTTAATCCGCCCTCTCTCCCTCTCATCCCACTCTTGCCCCTTCTCTCCATCTCCCTATCTCTCCCTTTGCTTACCACCTCTCAGACCTGTGTCCTTCAATACGCCACACTCTCTCTCTCTCTCTCTCTCATTGTATCTCCCCTTGCTCTTTTTTCCCCCCACCTTCCCTCTGCTACTTTTTTTCTGCCCTGTCTGCAGACTTTTTTTCTGTCCATCTTTCCTTCCAAACCAATTCCATATCAACCTCTCTTTCTCCACCCACTCCTCCTGCATTGGTCCCTCACCTCAGATACTGGGTCGCCATTTCCTTGGAGAATTGCTGTCTTTGAATTGGTTTTGATTCAATGTACACGTAGTATGTATGTGTTTTATTCACTCAATTATTGCATACAATACAATTAGTAAAGCCACAATCCATAATACAAAACAAACACTGAAAAGGTAGATGATGATAAACCAATGTGGTGTCTTTTCTCTCTCTGTGCTTTTTTTTAACATTAGCGATTCTGCCTGCATGCAGTAGTAACTGACGTTTGTTTGCGGGTGATTTGTGTACCCTTGACAACCTTACTAATGACATCCTTAGTTTTAGTGGCAGACGCTACAACATACAGCGTTGCAACATCTGGACACTTGAGAAGGAAGGAAGACAGACAGCAAGTGATAGTCACTTTGGTGTGTACTACTTGCTACAGGCTTATTTTACACCTGTATGGGTGCTATAATTCTAAAAGTATTGGAAGGCCTTGAAAGTCACAGAAGAACATTTCAGCTATCGAAAAACACTTAGAAATGCATTGCCGTGCCTTGATAAATATCAAATGGGCACTGCTCTTGCCTCTTAAGAAAAGTATGCCATTTTCGAAAGCAGGCTATTAGTGTTTGGATTCAATTTCTACCTATCAGACTCATTACTTCTTAGTCACTCACCAATATGAATATCAACTTCCAGAGACCTGACATTATCTATAACATTAACTTTGCTTTATTGCAGAGAGATCTTTGTAATTCTTTCCTCGGTGGTATGTTAAAGGAAATCTAAAAATCTGAGATTCGGGAGGCACATGTCGAACCATCCCAACAATGCAAGAATTCATTGTTTGAATTTTTCTATAATAATACTTTGATATAAATACTTTTCAATTCATTGACAACACATCTTTTGAACGCAATGTGTGTAGGCAGCCATTATTCAGACGTCTGTATGTATTCAGCTCAGTCAATTGCTTCACAGATGAACAAGTTGTGCGCAACTTCTTTACTATGCAAGAATACTCAAGGTCCAATGTTATGTATTCTTCTCAAGCATGTCTCGAGTCTCTGCAATGTTATTGTTCTGTATTGTTAGAGTCAATCTCATGGTAATTAACATAACGCTGCATTTCACATGGTTTAGAGCAATGTTTAGTTGAGATATTTAAAAAAAAAACATGTCAGTTCCTGAATGTAAGTAGTGGTTCCTAAATGTGTTGTGAGGCAGCAATTCAACTTGAATTAATTTAGATGTGCAGTTGCTTCAGGCATATATAGGCATATGTTGTATTATTTACTTAACTGGCATCGACAATTCTGTCTGACTTCTTTGCAAACTCAACTCTCTGGTTATTGGCAGTCTCTAGTTAGCATGAACCTCAGATAACAGCTCCCGCCTCACTTAAAATGAGTTTGTTTCACAACAGTTACGTGTTGAAGGACAGCCTCCCCTAGTCTCGCATCCCGTTCTCTTATACTGGAGCGAATCATCCACTATCTGCGCACTTTTTTGCAGATCTAGAACACATCAGCAATTAATGCGTCCTCACTGCCATACAATGTTAAATCTATGGGGATTATTTAGTTTATTTGTGCTAAAATATCCAGACAGACTCAGTCTGTGTGAGAATGATTGTCCTCTGCCACTGCCATTAGCATTTGCATTTCAATAGTCCTCGCTTGATTGAACACCAACAACAGCATAAGTGCTTTGGAAGGGCAATTTCCTTTTTTCTTCAAAACAAATATCCATACTTATTGATGTCTCTCTTCACCAGAAGCAATACTCAAAAATTGTCCATCACTTTACATTTTTCTATTTCTGAAAATATTCCATCTAAATTGTAGTCTTCATATTGTATTTTTACTTTTTGTCTACTATTTCATTAATTTATATATCATTGATGCCAAATCTTTTCATAATCGAGTCGACTTCCATTACTACAACAGCATTTGATATTAAAAATGACCCTGGAGATTACAATGTTTGTCTGCCGGCCGGTCCGCCACTTTGAAATATCTTAAAAACGGATTGCCATGATATTATGTACAGACATGCATGGTGCCCAGCGGTTGAATACTAATTACTTTGATGATCACCTAGCTTTTCCTGTTGCGCCAACAACAGTGAAATGGTCTTTTTGTCACCCTGTGAAATATTCCATCTATCTAATGGATTGCCACTGAATTTGGTATATCGACTTTGTTGAACCTCTGACTTTTTCTCAAGGGCTCAGTGGGGTTGTTATTTGAAATCCAACTACTGGATGGATCCATATGACATTCATCACAGATATTTATTTTCTCTTCAGAATAAATCATAACAACTTTGGTGATTACCTAACTTACAGAAGCATCGGCTCAGTCAACATTTTTATGTGTCTCACATTTAAGTTTGCGACCAATTACACTACTTACAAAACTAATGAATTTCTCATCAGCCTCTGGCTCTAATTAGCAAATTAGAATTTAAACACGGAAATAATCAGCACTTTTGCATTGTCAGTTTGAGCACGCTAGCGCACTGATGTCAGCATTTAGCTTAAAGCACTGCTTTTTCTATGGATGTGTGATATAAAGGGTGGGAAACCCCCCAGATACTCCGGAGGTTTGCTAATCATTGTCAGAATGTATATGTTGAAGTTTTTGGGAGAATTCCAGCACCTTTTTTTAAAAATGACTGTGACAATGTTGACACAAACATACACACAAACGTAAAAAATACCTTGTACACCAATGCACACATTCACAAACGTGTCCACTTGAGAAAAAGGCCTCAGTATTTAGAAAAGGTGTTCCATTTTTTCTGTCTCCAACTGCACACATTTGTACAACAGAGGTATTTTTGTATGACCTCACTGAATGTCTATCTGCAAACCACAATGGCAGCATGCATTTGGTACCAGCAGCCAATGCCAGAGGCAGACTTTATGCTCAGGTTGTGTGATGGAGTATTGATCATGAAGAGAGGAGTGTGTGACCGTGAGTCCTGAATAGCCTACAACGTATACATTGCTCCAACCACTGTGACTCATTCAGGTGTAATTTTATGTGACGGTCATTATAAAGATTGACCATTTATTTTTCTGCCGCATGTCAGTGAGTCACCTTTTAAGTGCAGGAACATAATTTCCCCCTTTTTTTCTCCTTTCACACTCTTTCTTTTTCCCTAATTTCCACCGTCTGTTCACCATCACTCTCTCTATGTATCGGACAGTGCACGAGGCCAGAAGAATATAAGTGAAGCAGACACAAAATGTATCCTGTGAAAGACAGGTCTGGATAAATAAAGAAGAGGTAGAGTCAGCCCTACCCGGGAAGGAAATGCTGGAGGGAGACGAGGGAGACGAGGGACCCCCATACCTCCCTCCCCTTAAGGCAGCTGTCAGATTTTGAGAGGACGATGAACAGGAGAGAAATAGGGTATAAAGGAGGAAAAGTTGAGGTGAGCTGTGTTCAGGAAGGGGAGTTGTAGGCTGGAAGGGTGATGAAGAAAGAGATAGGGACCAAGGCAGTCATGGTAAATGAGTCCAGGGTGGATGCAACATGTTCCGATATAAGTAGACTTAGTCTTCGTGAAAGGTTATTAAACTGACTGAGATGTTAAGCTGCGATTGTGTTAAATAGTGTCTCAACATCAACATTCTAAGGGGAGATCTGTTGTACTGGAATCACTTACAAGAAAGTTCAGCCCAAACTCTATGACTATGTTTTTAGCCTCGATTAGGGAGTTGTTCTATTTCATTACGGTTCGTTAAAAGCAACATAACCCCATGTCAGCTTTTTAGGAGCTGTTGTCCTTTTATTAATTAGTTTTGAAAAGGTATCTTAAACCCTACGGCTATTTCCTCGATCCACAGGGGAGCACACGATCCTTCAGTGAATGTGAAAACATGAAACCCAAAATTGCAATAACAACATGTTCACCTGACAGCCATGATGTGTCAGGTTTTAAATAGTTTAATGGGACATCATCGGACTGTCAGAGCTATTTAGTTAAACACAAACAATTATCATAACAATTGAAATTTGAAAGTTAGGAATTAAATATGGGAGTTCTAGTACACACCTGTATGTGTATGTCTTGATCGGACTTTGAATAACTCTTTTAGAAGAGCTTAAGTTTTTTTTAAATTAGGCTCCCCACAAGACATGATGTTCTCCACACATGCTGGTGTCTGCAATTCAGTCATTCTGGCAATAAAGTCATGTTTCTATATGCCAAAAGGCTGTTAGTCATGGTGTGTACTAGAAGTAGATAATATGATAGGACAATTTCCTACTAGTCACTTCCCTGCACATCTCTTTATATATCATATTTGAATACACTTGTCACTTACCCATTATACTTTCACATACGGTTACAGCACACATGTCTATAGTACTGTTATCTGTTTGTCTGTGCATTTTTGATTTTATATTCTATAAGAATTATGTTTCTATTTCTTGCACTGTGTTGATTCTTGTTGATCGTCTAATTTATGCACCACCCGCCAAGACAAATTACTGAAATGTGAAACATACCTGGCAATAAATGGTTCTGATTCTGATTTAGTTGTGAAACGTATATAGTGATTGGTACGGCAAAAAAAAAAAAAAAAAAGAGTTGTAAAACACACTTCAATCAAACTAAAAAAAACAGCTGCAATGTGTGCAACAATCTGCTCAAACTACACTTCATACAATTTTGCCAAAAACCTGATTGAACTCACCAAGCTGTCTACCCGCTTAGCAGCAGGTCACCCATAATTGTATGCAGTTTGCTGCAGCAGAATGCCAGATTATCTGTGGACGGAGACAAAGGTGCTCGCTCACGCGCACACACACAGGCCTGGATTGAGACTACTTTTTTATAACAAATGCAATGCAGTCCAAGGTTTATTCCAGATTTATTCTTCTGTGGCATTCGACAGAAAGCTGAAAATATACACTGTTGTACACTGGACATACATTTATTTTTATTCAGGCGCGTAGTGTACTGATTTTTCTAATTTGCCATTTACTTGCACTTGCTGCCTTTTGCAGCACTTTGTACGTGATTCTCCAGCAGTACACAGCAGCGTTTATTTCTAACTCATAATGCTCATGTTTTTTGAATGTATTTGGTAGAAGCCTGTTGTTCTAGTTAAATATATGAAAAGATGTCTTCTCAGGATGCCACATTATGACTCCTTCCATAACCATAAAAACATTAGTATCACCATTTTGATGGCTTGTGTTAATTTTTCTCAGTATGACGATGGCTTTAATGTTGGCGTGTTGCTAAATTACTATATGGAGGAGTATTTTGACTCTGTCGCGGCGGTCCTGTTGAGTATGTGCATTGAGTAAAATGGCACTTAGTAAGGCATCGAAAAACTGCAGAGCTTTTCCATTTTCCAGGCAGAACAGCCAAACTACTCTCCATTACACACTCAACGTTAAAAGTGTGATTCATTGGTTTTACTTAAAATGCACCTTTCCACAACAATAGCACTTAAACAGCAGTTAAACATAGACGGGATTGAACAATTACCCTGACATTTTGCTTATAATAGTCAATCTTGTACTACACCTCCTTGTTGACTTTGCTGTACACTTGTTTCTGCTTTATGTCATCTGGGAGGACATGGAAGAACAAGTGACACTGCATTGTTTGTCAGTAGAAATGGATTTGCACTCATGTATTTTAATAACTAATTAAATTGAAGTGCACAAACTGTTTATTATGTTCCATGATGCCATCCACATTGAGCCATTGGGCCTTTTAAGCCCAATTGTTCACTTGTAACCTTCATGTTCAGATTTGTATGGTCCACATTGGAATGCAGATCATGTACTTTTGTCTCCATGCCTGCAATTAGAATATAGCTTTAAGCTATGTAATTGCATCACTGCATCATATCTGCATGTGTGGTAATGTAATATAATATAATTTAAAGGTACAACTGTAGATACTAGCTCCAGTCAGAGAATCACATGATACAAACATCCAAAAACAACATTGCATTAAAATGAATGTTGATTCATGAATATACAGACTAGTATTCGGCCTAAAATGGTGGGTATTTACCAAGACAGTGAAGAAAAACGGCAGTACAACACCACCCAGACACATCTTGCAGCTGGTCAATAGCTTCGTGTGAAAGGTCGGCTGTCCTCTGTCACCCTGTGGCTGACACAGCTTCACCGTTGACACTGACAACCTTGACCGCTGAACCCCCAGCCGAGGGTTGACACGTGTCAAACAGGAGAAGGAAAAAGCTCTCACACACAGATGCAGGTGCTGGGTAGATTCATGTCCCGGTGTATTTCCTGCTGACATGATGGATACTTGGAGCTTGTGTTTGCCAATTCAATCTCCACCACACCTACCCCCATGTTAGACTGCTTCTGAGCCCTTCAGGTATGTGTACGACACAATTTGAATAGGACACGTATCCTTTGACTATAGCACCCAAATAAACAATAAAACCTAAATCCACACAATAAAAAAAAGTTTACGGTAGAGGAAAACACACAGCAAGATTGCCCATCTTTCTAGCCTTGTGAGGACATATCGCCCACACATAGACGTGAACAACACACTAACACAAACACATAGTTCACAGTTGTTGGTGTGTACCTGCTGCGTCAGCTTTTCCTTGCCTTGACTCCTGTCTTCCCCTTGATAGTGAGCCCTAAAAACAAGAAGAGGAAAT
This sequence comes from Clinocottus analis, assembly GCF_023055335.1. Lineage (NCBI taxonomy): Eukaryota > Metazoa > Chordata > Actinopteri > Perciformes > Cottidae > Clinocottus > Clinocottus analis. The sequence continues at coordinate 12,238,037 of NW_027175865.1, forward strand.
AGAGTGGGAGAGGAGATAATGAAATAAATACCCTGCCTGGCAACACTTCAAAGAGAGAGGGAGAGCTTGATCTGCTCTACTGCAGCTAGAGAGGGAAGATATATGTTATGTAAAGAGAAAAGATTGGGAGATAAAAGCAACCACCTCCTCCACAATCGCACACAAACATAAATAGATTCAAAGAAACACGATAAGAAAGTTTGACTGCTTCTTAGCAGGATAATTAAGGATCATATTCCTTGTTATGAATTGTTTTGAGTCACTGATCGGCCTTAATTAGTTCTATTAAGTTTTGTATTAGTCCTAACGTATTAACAAGTTATTCTAGCCCTTTAGCCATGTGGATGAAAAACCTGTCAACATTGAGCAAAGCAGGATTCATGTTATTTTTGGTGGCGAAGAAGCAGAGAGTATTTTTTAGCATCATGCTCTCATGGCATTTATTATTCATATATTCATGTATTACATGCATGCAGGCGGACAGAGGATGTGCACATTTTAGACCATTATCCGATATCCACAGGACCGTAAGGGTGTGCGTGTGTTCCGGTATGTGAGTATTGGCTGTAACGCTGGCCTCACTATGTGGTCTGATTAGCATCCACATCGGCTTCACACACAGCCACACAATCCCACATACGCACACAATTCAAACAAACAAACGGAGCATAAATAGGTGTCCTTTGTTCAGAGACATTTTGGGGGAAATGTCTGCCTGATGGATGGTTCTTCTTTCAGTTCACACACCTCCATATATGCACATACACAAGAGTAGACACTGTCAAATATACTCGGCCCTGCACAATATACAACCTGTCAAATGTGCATACACACAGGCTCACACACCATCTTGCCCTTTTCACTCCATTTTCCCTTTAACTATCTTTTGACACGGTCCATAAATGTAGGTTTGGCTGTTTTTTATTCCTCATCCCGCTGCCACAATTATATTAAGTACACTATTGCCTTGTGTAACATATTGTCCTTTTTAATGAATGTTTTTTTCCACGGAGTGCACCCTCTGCTCGATCAATGAGTTGTGGAACTTAAAAACCTCTTTCAAGCATACTAATTTTCATTCAGATGACTTGGCTTTTCATGTAAATTGGTGTCTGGTAATTATTCAATATTTCGTCTAATAATAAAAATTCCCATCCAGGTAAAAAAAGTTATAAAAAAAATAGATTGTGTCTCTTCTGTGAGCAAATCTTAGCGAATAGGGTAATTTCTAAGTATCTATAAGTATTTGCTGGGCCAGTAATTTCATATATATATATATATATATATATATATATATATATTTTTTTGACAACTGGAATTCAGATATTAAATCTGGCAAACATTGCGGTTAACAACAACAATTTCCATGTCAACTGAGCTGTAATTGTAAGGACCTCAAGTATTTTTTCCCCTTTTAGATTAAGCTTTTCATACTTCATACTTCATGTCACACATTTCACAGAGCGATACTTAGAAGGGAACTAGGTTTCCCCTGTAAGCATTCTACCTCTGCCTCCCTCCACCCATTTCTTCTCCGTCTCTGCCTTCTCACCACACCATGCATCTGTGTTGTCTTGAGTAAAAAAAAGAGAAAGCTGGTGTAAGCTGATCTGTTGGCAGGGATATCCTGCGGTGGGAAGCCGATCACCCTCTTCCTCAGTATGTGATTCTCCGTTTCACAATGAAACCAAAATTCCCACCAGGCCCAACACAATACGACAAGGCCTGCATCCAACTCCTTATTGGACCCCCATCACACACACACCACACACACACACACACACACACACACACACACACACACACACACACACACACACACACACACACACACATGCAGATTTGTGCAGATGAATACATGTGTACACATGCCAGTGTGGTTGGCACACAAAGGGATTTTGACTGTGCTCACATGTGTCGCATCAGATTCTGTCCAGGCACTCAACAGATGGTGACATTTAGGTCCACCCCCCCCCCACCCTCCACACCACCACCACCACCACCACCATGACGACAAGGTTGAGGGTGTGAAAAGTAGGTGTTTCGGAGTTTGTAGGGTCAAGCGTGACACATGCTTCTGCATCTGTTTATCTACAGTCTGCCCAAAAAGTCTCTTGCAGATAATTAGCACAAATAAAGCTTGATGTAGACCCAGCAGGAAGCATGCTAGTTGTCTGTCCTGTTACATCACATACAGTCCAGGTTTCACTGTGGTTTATAGTACACAACCTTATCATGCTATCATGAACAGTGAGTTGTGGTATGTCGCAGTGTATTCTTTGATGAAACGTCAGTGTAATAAACTACACTGGAGAATGTGATATTGCTGATGACCAGACATTACATTGTGGCAGCAGTCACATTCGGGTCCAACATGGGTTGAATGAAACTTAGTTAGTACACACACTGAATTTGGCTCTTGACAAACACGTTCCTGTGCTGGAGATGAGCTCACAGGTGAACTATGTCTTGGTCAATTATTCTGTTGGTATCAGGCTGATGTGCCTGAGTGTAACTTTCGGGGGCAAATCATATCAAGATATTCAAGTAAGAGATGGATGTTCATGAGTGGATTTTCCATTCTTGTTTTTAAATATTAGTTTTTTGTCTTTCTAGAATGATCACTGAAGTCCTTCGCTAAAGTTTTGAGCAATGTGGTTACTTTTGGCATTCATACAATTATGCTGTACTTGTACATAGTAACGAAGGACACACTGCCACTTGTCATCTGTTCTACTTTGTAAAAGAAAAATAAATGAGAAAAAAAAATACTAAACTGCTGCCATACAACCAGCATCCTCTTCATCCATTTGCTTATCCCCATCTCCAACAATCCTTTTAGTCACTCATCTGTACTCAACAGCCGTCATTATCAATCTCTCCCTATTTATTTAACACAACTTAATATTAAAACTCAGGTTTGGAGCATATTCAATAATGTGAATTGGTTTTAAAGGCTATGAGGCCATCTAATAATAAGCTTGAATGTTTCCCATTTGTGTATATTGAATTATATTTTTGCTCCAAGTATATATATTAGCCTTTGGCAAATGAGGTGTAATTTTCTTGGAGCAATGCGAGATGACACTGCAATGCATTTTTACTACAGTGTTGCATTACTAATGGAATGTCCTTTCTGTTTGTTGTATTTAGTGTGGGTAATGACACAAACTGCACAGTATATAATACAGGGCTGATATGGCACCAAGCTAACAGTTGTTACTGGGTTGTATAATCTCCCAGAAAATAGCTTTCTGATAGTGTTGGCAGCAGTGCTGGTCATTTCCATACCGCTTAATCAGTGCTCATATTCATAGCGTATCCGGTCTGTTTCTGTTTTGCAGCTGATTGCAGATTTTATGGATCTCATATGAGTGGAAATTGCAGTTATGAAGACACTAATCATGAGAAGTCATTTTTCATCGACCCCATGCAAAATAAATATTTTCTCTCTTTGACTCCACCATGTTACTTGAAGGCCACATTCTCAAGGGCTTTAACATTGTATTCTTCCGCTGTTAAAACTTCTCCCTGCTTTGTCCTTAGTCCCTCTAATATTATTCCTTTTTTAAATCCCTTCTTTCCTCTTCACCTATTATAACTTATCTTTCAATTAATTGTATTCAAGAGCACAAGCAGTTAATGAGAAAAGAACCCCGGCTGCACAGAGAGAGACATTAAAAAAGGAAAAAGTCATATTGAATGCATTCGAAAAATCATTTCAATGTGACATGTGGTCATTCACACCTACCTTTAAAGTCCTCTTCTCCTTCTGTTTGTATTCCATCGACATTAAATGTTCCCAGCCGTGAGCTACAATGTCTCAGCCACAACGCAAGTATTGATGAAACTCATCATGTGGGAGCAGGGCGATGGGAGATGAAAGGATACCGAATGTGCAGCAGTGTGTGTTGGTTGGCCGCCTTGTTCTGGAGCTTTGCTGCTCCACCAACATTTGTCTCTGGCTGATGACCTATGACGCGTTGGCAAACATATTTGAGTTCCACTTTGCAGAGCTAATGATTGGTATAAAATATGTGCACAAATGCTTGCCTCGTGAGCATTAAAATGAGCGGCATCATGTGTTCCAACATATCAAAGAGGGCTGTATATTTTACAGCACAAATAAAAAACAATGATGTAAACTGTGTTGGCATTGTATTCTGGTCTATTGTGGGATTTATTGCTGCTGAAGCGGCTATCTCCCTGTATTATAATCCTGATTGGTCATTTCTGTATTTAAACTGTACACTAATATTCCAACCTTCCGTCACATGTCTTGAAAACTGTTAAGTTTAGTATTTTTTTCTCCTTCAAAACAAATGTTTGCCATCTGTTAATTCTCTCCTCGGACAGTTTTAATAATGCATAATTCATTTGCCGCTCAGATTGCTCACACTTAAGATGTACGCCTGGTTCTTCCATCAGCAAACATGCTACGCTGACCTGAAAGTATGAATATGTATGTGCATATGTGTGTGTGTGTGTCAGTGCATGGGATGTGTTTGTAGTTCATGCAATAGCTAGAAGACAAAATGGCCTTTGTTGTGAAAGAGGGGCTTAGTACCACTGTCTCTTTTCACAGCATGATATCCACTCAGCTTGTTTGCCATTTGTGAATAACGGATGTGCAAAGTTAAAAGCACCTGGTTTAATGGTGCGCTGGGTGGAGCTTGATGAAAGCACATACATAAATGTAATACTTTAAAATGTCAATTGGGCTAAATTTGCTTGAACAACACAGGTTCTTGATACTGTTTTCAAGGCCAAAAGATCTTACTGAGATGAAACACAGAGCCAAAATGGATGCCTGTAGATCTGGGTAAATAAATAAAGTTTGACTTTGAGGAAAGCTGAGATTTCTAAAGGGGGTGAAACCAAAGATGAGAAGGGGCAGCGATGAGGATGTTTTGCTGGAAGGCAGAGAGAGGAACATGTCATGACTTGTTAATCAGAAGTAGAAAGAAACTCCTTGGTGTCTGGATACAGTCTTGAATTTTTTATAAAATGGAGTTAGCATTCATTTGGGTTTGGCATGGGCGCCTGTGTGTAGAATGCGCATGGTGCAGTTAGTCTGCTTTGTTTTGTGTGTGTGTCCGTGTGCGTGTGCTCATACAAGGACCACAGGGTGATCTCCGCTGAAGGCTGCAAATGAGAAAAATACTCTCTATCAATACACTAGGCAATACCATTCTCTACCACAGCGCACTTAGATGTGCACAATAAGAATGATAGATTACAGTGGAGGCGGAGAGGATAAGGGAAAAAGAGATAAGAAGGTGTGTCATTATGTTCCCTTGCAACCCTCCCGAAATGCATTTCCCCTAACAGAAGCACCCTACCCTAGCGTCAAGTCTGCTGCCCACAAGCTTTTCAACTCTATTATTACAGCAGAACAAGACGCTTTACTGGGAGACAGTTGTGGATCAGTTCATTAGTTTATGGACAGAACACAATATACATTTTGTATTAATGTGAATGAAATACACAGTAGTTATGTTGTCTTTCCACTGGTCCTTTTATACAGTTAAAGTGACCAGTGGATCTGTATCCTGAAAACACCACACCATATCAAAAGCTTCTATTGGTTCAGGTACCATTGAGATAATGAAATGTGATGAAGCAGGCAGGGTCCTTTTCCCCATGAGGGACACTGGAATGAAATGCATTCTAGTGAGGGTCAGAGCTGGTGATGAAGTAATAAACAGTGAGAGGACCACTTACTCTGCGATAGCGATGTTCAAGAACATCCGTCTCAGCGTGTTTCTGTGAAGTGATGCGTTTGAGATGTTTTTCCTGAAGCCTAACTAAGTGACCTAAACCAAATAATGGTCAATCGAGAGCCATACTGAGCGACGCAAACCTGTGTTCATGGACGCAAATCAATAGATACAATTGTGTGACTATTTCATGAACCACCATGATACTGGTTTGAGGAGCCAGGTTTTTTATTGGATTAAATTGTTATTTCATTCAGCTTTTCTGCGATGGCATTTGATGATTTTATTTAATAAACTGGGCCAGTGCAGTTGAAGTTGATATGGGGGCTGCTAGTGTTGGTCTGGACAAGGCCTAAGACTGGATGAACTTTTACAATTAAAAAAAATGTACTGTGTATTGGAGAATGTGAGAAGCAGCTTAGGTTTGTCAACCCAACCTGAATTGCATGAAGCTCAGCAGGGATGTGTTTCCGTTCTGAGCAGTGTATGTTTGAAGAAGAACCTTGTGGGAACTGCTGCCATAAACTTGCTTCTGTTATACTCTGAGGCCTGGCAGACATCTGTCCATAAATATTTCCAGTCAGACATGCTTCTTTGTTCTAGACCTGAACGGGAGTATTGATAAGTTCTTCCTTAGTCCATGTCATGTTGGTTTTGTCAGGATGTCTTTGATGATATTTCAGCCAATGCAATCATTCTTCTGTTCTTTACACGGACCGCTTACTTGCATTCAACCAAAGACGCAATTGGTCAATACTACTCAGACTGCAAGCGGTATAACCAAAACGCTACCAGAATATTTTCCTGTTGGCTCCAGATTCAGCATATGGACGGAACATCTTTCAACAGAGATTAGATTTATAATGTTTTTTTTAAGTAGAAGGGACATTTTCCATTCTTTAGTTTGTATTTTCACTTTTTTTAAATTACCTTTTGTAATGAATGTCGTCTGGCCTTATCGAACAGAGAAAAAAACAAACATAATAATTGTCAACACGAACAATACATTGCATCTTCATTTTAGTTAGTTTTTTTTTTTTGCAAGCAAGAATCATCCACAGAGAACACATTATGATTGTGAAAATATCCCATTGATTCTCAGAGGGAAATGCTGTTGTTAGAAAAAGTATAAAATATACAATACTATAAAAAAAAAAGACAACGCAGGAGTGACACTCACGTGATTAGAAGTAGCAGTCAGCTGGTCAATGTTGGCGTTACACTGCACACACTGCATATCAATATGTTGAGCTCAGCAGTGCATTTATTTTCTCCAAACGATGAGGGTATTTTAAAATCCAGTCACTTCAAGTGTGTCTCTTTACGGTTTCAGAGCAACTTACACTGGCATTTCAATTCAGCTAGCTGTTGAAGCTTTTCACCCTGTGTACCAAGACTGTGGAGCAGATATATAAAAATATAATTTGTAATAGTTCCCATTTGACTTTTTCATCACGAGAATATACACCGTGTCGGAGAAACACATACAAACATTATTTTACCCCAGTGTGTTTGAAAAATGTGGAGGAATGAGTTCCTGTGTATAAAACACAGTAGAACCAACATTTGTTTCGAGGGTTGTACCAAATAGTTCAGAGCTTCATTCATAACACTGACATTAAAATTCAAAACGATCTGTAGAATTCTGCAGGATTCTTTTTTGCGTTCAAAATTGTACAAAGAGTATTTGGAGAAATATCCTTTTTGGAGAACAGTGATACTTTCAGTGCCGTGCCATTAGTTCTAAAACTGTAGCGTCCCGACACTATTCTCTTTGAGTTTTAGACTGGAGACAAAAATTAGATGAGTCACATTGTCACTTCACTGCATTAAAGAATGAAGACAGAGCCCTGAGCAAAGACAGACAGGGAGTGAGAAATATACATATTTTGCTATCCTTGGCGATAACATTAATGTCAAGGTGGAAGGAAGACATCAAAGCTAATGAATATGTATGTCTTGCCCACAGTAAAGTGCTGTTTTAGAGTGAAGTGGGACAGAATGGCCTCATGGAGACAGCACTGTAGGGCCTACTCTTGCACAGACTGTGGGTCTATGAATATTCATTGTTCATTGTCCCAAAAACAATTTGCTTAACGCTTCTGACTTCTCCTCATCCGTAGAATACGCGTACGGTTTTACCTTTGCATGGTTTGCCTTCATTTTCTATTCATCTTCACTTTTTGATAGGGCTATGACAATAAAAACTTCTATTCTTTGTCGAATAAAAATAAACCAGAAATGCTGTTTGTTTTTGTGCTTTACAATATATTGCATTACATTCAGAAAGACTTCCTGGATTTACCAGTTCAGTGACACGTTGTTAGTGGGAAATGTGTCACCGTGCTGCCGCCTGTATGAATGTTATATCATTGCATATTTGTTTGAAATAATCTGAGCGTGTTCAAGTGGCATAGTCTATAACCCCATCATATGCCAGACAGCATGATGTCCTCCAGCATTTTTCACAACATGCCGCATAAGTCTTCCCAACTGCGCCATGCATTTGTCAAAATGTTACAGCAGCCGGAGCCAATGCTGTTTAAAAACCCTTTATGTCACATTTTACTCGTGAAAAATATGCAGGTGAGAATCCTGTGTCGAAAAACTCAGTCCAAAGAGTGACGGGGAGGCAGAGAAAGAAAAACAGGAGAAATGATCAGACTAGAAAAATATATTTTTTGAGGAAACGGCAGTGTTGCTATGGTTATTGTCTCACACCACTACCAGCCTCTTCCAAAGTGAACGCTGCCTGATGAGTGAAAAGAAACCCTGCATGTAGTGTGGTCTATTGTACGGTAGTATAGGGCATGTTCAGTGTGCTCATAACTGTGTGCAAATGTGCTTTTTTCTACCAACTTCACGTTTTCAGTAATGTATTACTTTTAGCAGTAGCAAAGTAATATAATGCATACTAGTTATTTGACAAGCTAATCTATACAAAGTAAAAGGGTAAGCATCCTTTGCTTGGTGCTCAAAGTTAAAAAAAACAATTTCAAATTCGATAATTAAAAGCAAAGACGCTAGCCCATCATACAACAACAGTTAGCAGTTGCAGCGGTGATGCGTTATCAAGGTTTTATTGTCATAAAAAAATCATGCGCAGCACTGGGAGGAAGTGCTTCCCAGCTTGTGTGCCTGTGAAAAACGTGACTGCTACATACAATATCGCCCACCGGTGGATCTGTAATCAACTGCAATAAACTTGAGCTTCTGCGCCATCATGACCCTTTTTTATGTCATAACACCTAAGCTTACGTATGTGTTTTTATTAGTGAAAGTAACTTGGAAGTTATGTAATCGGTGATGCATTATAAAGACAGTACTATCAGTACAGTACTATTACTATCAAATGAAATTAACAAGTACTATTTTAATTTGTCAAACACTGACTGTCATCCACTTTGCTTGAGGAAAAAAAAGTCCCTTATATAATCTTTGTGAAACACCCTTTAAACAACTCTTTTTTCACTGCATTCCAACCAAAATATATGCGGCACTTTGCTTCAGTAAAGGAAACAAAAAAAAGACCTTCCAGTGACTTCAAGGTAACACGTTGAATGTCTGGCAAGAAATGATCTGTGTTCATCATAAAAAGAATACTGCGTAGGGGTATTGTCCTTGAGCATGCCAGTAAACATGCATGTAAATCTACTTTGTACGTCACTCCGAGTTAGCATCAATAGATTGCCTAAGACCTTAAAGAGTTTATTTGTCATGCTGTATAATTTTACACATTTTCACAATCACAGTATAATTGTAATAATGCTGCCTTTCCATTATCTCTCCTGCTTTGAATCACCCTAAATCCTCTGTGTGCCTTTCATGTCCTTTTAGCTCTCATTAGCACCACACTCATATGAGCCCAAGTGCCTCTTACTGTCCAATCTCTGTTGGGTCACCTCTTGACACGATGAGGCATACACACAGTTCCTGCCCTCTTACCCAGGCCCTGTGGACTATGTGTCCAATGCTGGATAGCCTTATGACTTACATAAATCCTGTGAAGTACAGGATGCTGCTGGCTTTCATTAACCTAGGCCTCAGTGAAGTTGAGTGCTTGCTTTAAAGGCCCACACGTGCAGAGACTGCGTCACACGTTGAGTAACCTTGGTTGGCAGCAGCGGCGTATTTGATACAAGCAGACAAGGACATGAATATTTGGTATGCTCAATCTAGGTATAGAAGGGTTCAGCATTATTCTTTTTTAAAGTCTTTTCTTTATATAAAAACATTAAATAGACAAATAAGTCACGTATATTATGCAAAATGGACTGTATAGACGTCACCCTTTTGCGTTGTGTTGTGTAACACGTTGAAAACATTGGATGTCAGATATGCATAATATGTTATTCACGCCATTTCCCACACACACTTTTAATCTGTATGATATGACCGAAATACTGCGGCACACCAAGTTGTTGTTCAGATACTACAAGACAAGAAGCTGCTAGAAAACTGTCCAGAGTAATGTAATATTCCTCAATGTCTTATAAAAGCATCAAAACTTGCAAGAATATGGGGCACAGATAGAAAAGTGGCGATCAACAACCAGGCTACGTTGACATCCGCTAAACACACCATGTGCACTGTGAGTGCAATGTTGAGTCAGTTTTCATCCACAGAGAAGCACACTAGTAAAGAAGAACCAATCAATGGATGGAGACAAACATTGACATATTCTGCCTATGAATCTTTATTCATTGTATTTAATATCAAATCATAGTCTTCTAATTATTCAACTATTGTATATTTCCAAGAATGTGTGCCGCCAAATGCATTTGGGACTGAAAGCTCCTTGTGTTGTGGTTGTGTGAGGGAATGTGTCTGAAGTTTTGCTGAATATTTCTTATATCACAAGTTGTTTCTCTTCGTCCATTATATGTGTTGCAAAGAAGAAATTGTGGACTTTCAGCGTGGTGATGAAACAAAAGATTGTCTGGGTAGGTTTTCAGTAGAGTGGTGTGAACATTTCCCATCTCCCACACGTCCTCTCCTCAAACTACATTTATGTATAACCACTTGAAACTCTCAAGTGATGGAGCAGACACACACACAAATGTAGTGGGCATTGAAGTAGTTTCAAGCAAAATACTAAAACACTGTATATGCTGCATATGGCTTCTTTGTGAGCAATGTGTGTGTATTGTGTGAGACAAAATCAGGCTGGTGGAGGACCCTTACTGTGTCGGTGATGGTAATAGTTTGCCTGAGCCTCGGGGGAGCTGCTCAGCAGGCATTGGTGTGCGTGTGTGTGCACGTATCAGCAGGAAAGGGTATATCAGGCCCCACAGTGCATGTCTCAAAAGCCAAGTCATCAACCCTTTTAATCCAGCCCAGCAGGGATGTGTTTCTGTTTTTGGCAGCGTGTGTGTTTGAAGAAGAACGTCACAGAAACTGCTGCCATGAACCTGGTTATGCTATGCTCAGAGGCAAGGCAGAAATCTGCCTATAAATATGTCCAACCAGACATACTTCTTAAGTCTAGACAAGAACAGGAATATTGATAAGTTCAGCGTCTCTACATGTCATGCTGGTTTTGTCAGGTTGTGTTTGAAGACATTTCCTGATGTGTCTAATCTACCGCTTCCTCTCACCCCATCCTTCTCTTTCCTCTCTTCCCCTACAGGACGAATGTCATAGGATGAACACTGCTGGTGGGGTGTGTCTGTCTGTGCTGTCCTCGCTCCTGGCCGTGGCTGGGGCCCTGGCTGCCTTGTCTGCCCTCGCTCTAGCTCCTCTCTCTGCCCTGGCGGAGGCTGCCTATGGGGCTGCCCACGGCGTCCCCAGCACCGGGGTGGAGGGGTCCCCCTCGCCCGTCTCTTCACCGTGCTCCAGCCTTGTAGCTGGGGTGCTCTATGGCTCTTTCTCCCTAAGGGAGCTCTTTCCCTCCAGAGCACCGGGCTGTTCCTGGTCCCTGGAAAACCCCGATCCCACCAAGTACTCCCTCTACCTCCGCTTCACCCGACAGCCTGTCATCTGCCGGACGCACTCCCCTATGCTCCTCTCTCTCGACCACCACCTGGCCAATCAAAGCTGTCCCCTTCGCATACAAACAGACGCTGCGAGGGATCAGGAAGTCATCGATCTCTGTGGCAGCCAAACCAACTCAGAGGGACCATACTCCTTCCTACAGTTTGATAAGAACTTTGTCCAGATCTGTTTAACGAGACATCCACCAGAGGGTGAGCCTCAGGTATCTAAGGATCTGCTGGAGTTGAGACTGGTAGAAGTGTTGCTCATCAACAACGAGAACTCCAGTCAGTTTACCTGTGGCGTGCTCTGCCGATGGTTCGAGGAGTGTTTACGCACTGGTCACAATGGAGGCCAGGAGGTTTCTGATGGAGATGGTTGTGGGATGACCCAGACGGGATGTATCTGTCCAAACCACAACATCATGGCACCACCTATTCCGTTGATCCCAGAGACGCCCCACAGTTTCAGCAACGGCTCTTTTATTCCTGATGACTGCTGCGTCACCGAGCTGCATTCCAATGAAGCAATCGCCATAGCACCCAGAGATGTTCGACAAGGTAGGAACATGTCTAACATAGGCACGGTTATACTTACACTATAAGACAATTATGTCTGTGGTCGCCCCAAACACTGACAGCTAGGGAAGGTAAAACATGTATTCACCATTGAATAGATCCAATTCATATTCAAAAAGTTGTGTTAACAATGGGTATAACGCATGCTACCAGTTACCCTTGTAATGTAAAAAGATCTCAATTGTCAGAAAAAAGTCTTCGTTCATTGATTTTTGGGTTGCTGGAAAAACGATGAATAAAGATTTCTACAATGACTGATCTGTTTGGTTTAAAGACTTCCCTTAGTACATACAAAAACTAAATTAATCATCTTTTAAAGGTGCTATAAAAACACATTGCTCCATAATTCCTGGCAATGACTGATGGATTTAACTTCAGGACATCACTGACGTCAACTCAGATATTTTCCAAAGTAAAAGTCTCGATATGATTGATCTTTTACTTCTGGTCTTGTGTCAAAAAAGGTTTAAACATTGCGATAAATCAAATTATCAAGTCATAAATCTTGTAGAATCGCAACATAAAATAAGTCTCAGACATATTGAATTGGCACCCAATGATACCTAAGTAAGAGAAAAAAATGTATTGTCCTAGCTCTAGTAAGAACTGAAAAAGATGTATATCACATATAAACAATTGTCTACTTGCGTACGCAGCTTGCAATAGCAAAGAGCAAGACAAGTTTACCTTGTTATGCTGGGTTTTGATACCAGCTCAGGGAGGTCCCATGCCTCTGCTTGAGAGAGAATTTATTATTTGAATTTTGTTGGCCTGTAATTAAAAAAACGAAGAAGTTCAAAGGAGCCCTTTAAACCTCCCATCAAAAGATTTGTAAATGGCTGTCAGAAATTCATGCTTCTGATCTATATTTTAGAGATCCCCTCATGTGGCCAAGAGGTGTGGCTCCTAGGACTCCAGTTGCCATGCTGCACGTGTGTGTGCGCTTGTGTGTGAAACCATCTGTTGACAATGTTAGGACAAGATCCGATTTGACACCCATGCACACACACGTGCATGGCCATTCATACTTCAATGAATTGAACACAAAGTAGACAATCCCCCCGCACACATAACACATGGGAATATGAACAAATGTGTGCATCTGTGCTTGTGCCTGAAAGCTAGATGAGCGTTTTATCCACACAGTGATGGACAAGGGCTTGTGCTAAAGCTCACTTATCCATTTTAGTTCATCGCTGCCACCACAATATGTAGAAGTCATCGTAGATATAGAGAAGTATGTTGTTTTTCTTATAAATTCACACAATTACATCATCATTTACCTTTTGGTGCATTATAGGCATGTTTGCAAAGTGAAAAGCACCAATTAATATCCAGTTATTCTTATTGCAAGCCTTTTACAACACACTTGCACACATACTGAAAGCTCTAGGGAGTCTTACCTTGCTGACGGGAAGGTTATCTTTCTCTGGATTCCTTCAGCGGGAATGATTTTATCATCTAAATTACCCAGAGAGGGAGTATGGGAGAGACAGAGGAAGAGACTCGGTGTAAGAGGACTGATGCACTTTAGCTTGAGACGAAAAGCAAAGTGGATAGCAATGCTCGTTAAATTGATGCCAAGTGTCGGGGCATTACTTAACTTAAGCCAGTTGCCGGTTACCTTGGAGCTGTGTCAGCTTTGCCCACGTCTCACCTCAAAGACACTGATTTTGCGTGCATATTGGTTAGCGGCTGGTCACTCTATAATCATTCCCCACTCATAGACACTGCTGTGAACCGCAGAGAGCCCTTGATGAGAAGATAGCCTGATGAAGTGTGGGCAAGCCTTTGAGTGAGGAAGACTTTTTTCTTCCAAACAATTCCCTGATGTCCTAATTACCCTGAAATAGCAGAATAGCTGTAAACCCAACATCACACTGTCAGAGTGAGAGCCATAATGTTGGCTCTATCCTCCTCCTGTCCCGTTTCTCTATCCACTGAAAGACAAATACTAACGCTCTCTAATTCAGACTCTTTAAGTAAGGTTAGAGCCCTAAAACTTTTTGAAGATTATACATTTGTAGGTTTTAGTGACCTCAATATCATCCCAAACAACCAAAAACCAATGTGTGTAACATGTTGATATGTCTTATATTTTTTTACACAGTGAAAAACAGCCTGGGTCAAATTGACCCCAAAGAACACTGATGCATACAACATGTGTAGGACATTGAAAACATATCATTGTGTTAATTTCATGTTTAGCCAGTTCCTCATGTAAATTATGAAAAATGATGAAATATGAAGCAAAATAAATGATGTCAACCATTTATTTAGAGACGTTAAACATTGAATGGGGTCAAATTGACCCAGAATGTGATAGGAGGGTTAAAACCAAAACTTAAATTATTTCTCGGCCTCTCCTGGTCGCTGTTTCTGAATCTTTTTCTTACGTTTGACTCTGCGACCCTTCCTGCAGCTCTTCATTTTCAATGCAGACAAAATAACACTTCACTTTTTCCACTTCTAGAACAAAGCACACTTGCACGTGCAAAGTGATTGAGATGTGTGTGCCCACAATTTTAGAATTATTATACTTATCAGACATAGTATCTATTTGTCAGATTGCCAAATAGATACTATTTTAGTAAAGGGTATTTGATGGTCGCAGCCCACACCGGATGCATCAAGCTGTACATGGAGAGTGTGAAAAAAATGTCAGTGGCTTGTAGAGTTGATGCACGTCAGAAGCTGTGTGTGTGTGTGTGTGTGTGTGTGTGTGTGTGTGTGTGTGTGTGTAGGTGTGTGTGTGTGTGTGTGTGTGTTTGTGTGTCTGCCTGAATGGGTGAATGAGAGGGAAATTATAAAGAGCTTTGGATTAAAGCGCTATATCTTCCTATTGTTATTCTAGCTGAGATGAACAATAGTCATTTATACTGACTGACCTTCACTAAGCTCCTTGTATAATGTCTGTATCGACAAAAACCTCAGCAGTGCCTGAAGCTGAGTTTTTGGTTCTTGTTGAGAATACTTTATGTTTATTACGAGTATGACAGGTACAATGACTGAATTACACTTTGCGTTGCATTAGGTTACATATCTTAATTTAAAAATTTGTCCTGTAGAGTTTGGGCTGTGACATTATATTTTCAATAAATATGTATATTCAAATTGTAGAGGTCCTGGGTCTTTGTCCATCAAATCTGTAAATACATTACTACATGACACTGAGCATATTTGAACCAAAAATATGTAAAACACAGTTAAACAAATATTGTCTCATTACCATATAAATTGGGTATTAAGGGTCAATGCAAACTGAATTATGCCTTATAAAATAAGTTAGCGATTTCTTTCCTACCTATTTACTGACTGAATGTATTTATTTTTGGATTTAGAAAAGACGCCAACACATACACGTATGTGTCCATGTGTGTGCCTTAAATAACCTCTGAAGCAAAACTCTTAGGACAAGTGGCCGATCTCCCTCGGTATCACAATATGACACATACGTAGGTCAGCATGTAGGCCAGCATGCAGCACATCCATGCATTTATGGCCAATGCGTTCACATTTTTCTTTGCTCATGACGCAAGTCTTAGAAACCATATATTATTCTGCATACACAATCCATCACCAACACACACACACGCACAATCCAACACACACACACACACACACACACTCAGTGGTTGACTCATTGAGACAAAGTGTGACTGAATGTCACATCTGCGAGCAAGAAAAAGATAATAAAAACTCCAGATCTGGTTTCACCAAACAGCAGCCCGAACACACACACATTTCATAACTGACATGCCATATGTTTGACACAAAAACAAATATGCCGCAGTGTATCACCTTCTCATTTTCTCTCATTTTATTCTCCTCACCATGGTAACATGTCCATGTATTGATCTCTGTCTACTTTTTTTTTTTTTTTTTTAGCCCAAATGGGCCACAAACATCAACTTCAGCTGGTAGTGGATTACCAAACTTCTCTGCCTTGTTGGATGTGTTTCTGGGAGACAAAAAAACAACCCATGCAGGAAGTATTTTTAACTGAACGACTAAATGTTCCAGGGGACCTGCTCAGTGGCCGGCATGTCAGACTGTGGTTGTACAGAGAAGCTACGAGGTGTTAATGTTGTCAAGGCATCAGGCTTGAAAGGGAGTCTCAAAGCGTTCATGAGCCCCTTTCAAAGGCTTGGATAAGCAAGGAACTGAACATTGAGCAGTGCACACACAACTTTAATCTGAGTCCTGAGCAATATCCAACTTATTTTGTCCTTACTTCTCACATTCTTAATTCATCACTGTCAGTGTTGACTACTGCACCTCGACAATCAGCTTTGTGTTGCCGGGGATGGAGGCGATGTGCTTTGCTAAAGCAAATTATTACTGTTAGAAACCGCAGCGTGGTTTAATCCCCATTTTAATGGTTTGTATCAGATGATATGCACAATACTTTCTTCCAGTGAAAGATTTAGAGCACACCTGAAGAAATGGATTTGTACAGATGTTTATGGAAAAGCCAGGAGAGGAGCTCTCGAAATGACAATGTCGATTGGTACGCATGGCGGTAGCTTGTTTCACTACTTTGGTCAAGACTACAATTTCAATTTTAGGAGGATGAATTTCACATTAGTAATTCCATGACATTAACAGAGGCACCATCATGAAGTAAAACAAAATATCTGTACAATACTTAATAGCCAAATACTAGCATAACCAATGGGACAGCCTCATCTGTTGTTCATATTTAGTGGTAATTTGCAAATACACACAATTGCAATTGGCAGCATTTACTACAGCCTTACAGAGGTGACATCCCTACATAGCAGAGACACAGTACTGCATATAGCCAAAGCAACAAGCGTATTCATGGTTCGTGAGAACTGGGTCCAGAGTCGGTCCCTTGAGCATTCTACATATTCTATATTTTACAAAAGCTGCAGCGGGACATAAATGCTCAACACCTGAGACACATTTCATAAGGTCAGAAAGACATTTGAGGGTTACTTTTATAGATATAATTGGAAGATTTCCAACATAGTTATACAGTTTGGATGGATGAAGGATCAAGCAACGTGTGCATCTGCATGTGTGCTCCTTCTGCGTGTTGACATAAATGTGCTGCCGCCTGCATGTGTGCCATCCACAACACTGCTAGCACAGTGGCGAATATGCCACCATGATGGATGCTTCCCAGCCCTCTTTTCCCTGGCGATTATGATCCACAGGGCAGAAGGGTTTAGAGCTATGGTACGCATGTCCTTATTGCGTCACCTCCTCACTTCCACTTAACTCACCAGTGGCTGAACTCATGATAAAATTACACCCAGAGACCAGATTTATCTTAACGTGTTATTATAGCTGCTCTCATGTTATCAGCTGTAAAGAGTTGTAGAGATATGTAGGTGATACATTAGTCCAAGGCATACCTTTACATAGGGTATTAACAGTGACACCATGTTCTCAATCATTCATCAATCATTCCTAATGAAATTATACTATTCTCTGTGCGTTGTCTCATCCATCATGCTGTGCTAGCCACAGAGCTGTTCTTAAAATGAATTATTTTGCTTGGATACATTACTTTGTGGCTGGAAGTGGAAGCCTCCCTCTGAAGAAGGCTTTACATTAGTATATTTACACTCTTCAGTTTTCATCTCATGCTCTGATTTGCAATATTACACAATAACAGCAGCATTTTTACGGACACTAAAATATTTTGGAATTTAAAGTTTCAATTATTTCAATATTAACAAACCCGGTTAAGATACCTCTTGCTAGCTTGAGACGGTGACAGACACTGACTTTTTAAAAGGACAGACGAGAGAACTCACACTGCCACGGGGAAAACATGTCAGCATGCAAGCTTGGGAATCAAACCATGATCTTCCTGTGAGGCAACAGTGCTATCCACAACACTACCATGAAGCCCTACGTAGTACTGTGATGATTACCCTGGCGTCACTGGGGATTCTCATTAGCACAGATAGATGGTGTGCATTACAATTTTTAGGTGAATTAAAAAAGACATGGAGAGAAACACAGATGACAAAAAGGGGTGGGGGTGTAGAGAGAGAGAACGAAACCTAGAGAGGACTGGGATTTGGCGGATACACCTGGGACCATATCACCCTTGCATTGAGCAGGAGCCAGTGGTCTGTCACTTCCAAACACACACACACACACACACACACACAAACACATACACACACAGCTCATCCCTTCCGCATGAAATACTGTCTGCTTCCCTGGTAATTAGAGCAGAGAAAAGAGTGTGTGTGTGTTTTTATTTTGTGTGTGTCTTTAGCAGCATGGGCGAGAGACGTGTTTATTTTCACACTGTGCCGGCGTAAAGCACATACAGGTGTTTTAATAGCCTAACTTCAACAACACATACAACACATGCACACACGGGGAAACATGCACAAATGCCTCTGTCGATGACAAAGAGTAATTGCGTGCGGTGCAACACAGAAGCTGTGATTTTCTCTGAAATGAATGAAGTCAAACTGCGAGTGAGGATGTGTGAACTATCTGCTCAGGGTTACACCAGGATTAGTATTCTATGCTCATGAGCTGTGGCTCTCTCTCCCTCCCTAAGAACACTGAGCCCCTTTATGCTCCAGCAAAAGCCCTCACACACACACACACGCACGCAAACACACACACACGCACGGACACACACACGCACGCACTTATAGACATTTATGGACATACACTCCTTGCCATTTATATCTATTCCTGTTTTCTCAGCAGATCTCTGCAGATCAGATTGGTATACAGTACACTGTCTGGCCTTGGCAGTATTTCACAGGAAACGCTACAGAGGCCAAGTTCCTGTTGATGCTATTAAAAATATCATAAATCAAAATAAAGGAAAAAGTTATAGTGTTAACCTATAACAAATAGACTTCTTCGGACTGGGAACACCTTACTAAAAAGTGAAAGTTTTATTATACATAGCCCCTTTATTTATATTTTTAAGAATCTTTTATTGATAATCCCCAAATGTTTCATTACATTTTGAGCCTTTTTCCAGGGTCTCCCCATGACACCTGTTTTTCATTTTATGATAAGTTCTATAGGGTAAAATAAAATACGAGTACTTTAACTTGCCTAAAAACTCTCAAATGCCAACTTAGTGCATGTCAAATGTATTTTCTTTAAGGTACCGTCAAAATGATTGGCGGCAAGAGAGCAAAATTGGAGAATTATTGTCAGAAGCATTCACTACTCGAGAGCAGAGCGTAGTATCCAAAGGGATCCGGTGAGGGGCAAAGGTTGGCTCTGAATTAGGTCCATCACTCTGTCTCCACCTCATGAAAGTTGTATGACGTTAAGAGGCGAGCGGCAGTGAAGGCAGAGTAGATTAGTGAGCAGGATATTTTGGAAGGAGAGCGGACGTTTCAACCGACATGTGAGCAAGTAAAATGAAGTGAAGCGAGGGAGATGTGGTAGAGGCACCAGTGGGCCAAATTAGCTAACCTCTAGAGAACACCCCTCCCCCTGTGGCTACCCGTCGTGGGAGACTGTGTTCATTTGACTGTGTGTGTGTGTGTGTGTGTCGGAGAGAGTGTGTGAGCGTGTACGACTTGTGTGTGAAAGAATGGATGACAAAAAGCCTCAGCGCTAGAGACGGTCTCAGTAGGCTCATGCAGCACTAGAGTGGTCATAGAGCAATTCGATGATAATGGCATACAGAGATGTATTACCACTCGACACACTGCACACACACACACACACACACACACACACACACACACACACACACACACACACACACACACACAGGCACACATACTAACGCTGTCTGTATCACTCTCTGGCCCAGTGACTCCGAATCAAGCTCCAGTGGCTTCATGTCATCGATTAACTGCAGAAAATAGACAGGCATCCCATAGTGCACCTGGGCCCACGGCAACAGTCATATGATGCGATCCCTGTAGGCTCGGGTTTTCATGTGTGTGTGTGTGTGTGTGTGTGTGTGTGTGTGTGTGTGTGTGTGTGTGTGTGTGTGTGTGTGTTACCACACACACACACACACACACACAAATTACCACACAACTGGAACTGAAGTTCCAGTTGTGTGGTAATTTGAGAAATATTGCAATTTCAAATTCCAAGCATGCAAATCTCTATGACAGGTTCGACAATGTGAGTGAATATCAGTCGCTGTGGTTTTATGACGCTACACACTGATTTTGAAACACAAAGCACTGCATTGTTGTTTCAGCAACATTGCCATTTTGTGTTAACAAAGCATTTACATGCAGTTTGGAGCAAGGCTTTTGATTTAGACAGGCATTTATGAGAAGTGAGTGATGTCTAAAAAGTTCACCTGTCTGAAAATATGTTTTTGTTCCATGGCTTTGCAGAGGCAAACAGATGTGCACTCCAGTGTAATCCTTGCATCAGTCTGTGACTGGAAAACCACAAACGAGGAATTAACAGCTGAATTGAAACAGACAGAAATTCATTGCGCTTCTCAGCAAGCGTATTATGCTGATTAAGCCTTTGCAAACATATTTATTTGATATGTTAAATTGGAGAAATGATCTTTTTTGTCTTCATGCTATTTTAAGCGTTCGAAGCACTGTTTTTTACCGTAACAGCACGAATAGACTCATCAAAATCCAGGGGCCGGTTGACTTGACATAAAACATTTAAAAAAAAACTCTTTTCCCTTTCCTTGTTGCTGTAAAGGAGAATTCCTGTCTGTGCCTTTTATGGTGTGTCATGTTGTGGCGGGAAAACGGTTAGAAAAAAGTAGCAAACATCACAAAAGCCATAGATAGATGGTATAGATGTTATGGTGCTAACTTTTTTTTATATGTGTTATATTCTCTTTTCAAACTCGGTACAGACTCATTTGAAACAATGTTCGAGTGCTTCTTGGACGGAGGCGGACATGATTTGTGGCTGAGAAGACTAAGAAAGCTAAAAAAAAAAAAAAAGAGGCAAAAACATGAGCTTGTTTAACCAGGGCTTATGTTTTCATCACTACTGATCGGAGTCACCTTTCTCATAGATGAAAAAAAAAAAGCCAGATGTTGATTTGTGTCAGTAGGTGTTTTCACCCAATGGGACACAAGGTTTAGTTGAGTTCATAATGCACCTACCTTTAAATGTACCATACTCAATTGTGTCAGTTGCTAACACATTCACTCTTCAGTAAATAACTCCTCATGGAAATGGTTTCCACCCTGGTTTTTAAAGAGCTGTTCATTTTAAAGATGAAAGGATAACTATATTGTGATTGTGATGCAGAAAAAAACATAGTTCTTGACCTCATCCACGTATGCAGCTGCAAAACCACAGAGAGAATAGAGATATAGAGACATTTCCGAACATGTTGAATAGCATGCAAAAGCTCCTCTTTGGATGCAACTGTGCGTGGAAAGTGCGGCGCTGTGACCCATGTGGCCAACAACTAGCCACCTGATCCCACAGTGGGTACTCTGCATTGCTTCTGTGTGAGCATGCACATCATAAAGCATGTGTGCATCTGATGATATGTGCGCATGCAGGCGTGCGAACAAGAGGATCTAACTTACCGAGCCACTGAGAAGATTTGTAGCGGCAGTATAATTACCTCTTGCTACAGTGATCTAGTATACGCGGGACCTGTCACCTCTGAGGTGGAATGCTACTAAAAGTGCCGGGAGCGGTTGACAACCAGTGGTTATCTAATGCTATTCTGAGGATGCTGAAGGTGCTGAAGGTGCTGAAGGTGCGGCTTCCATTCATTTCCAGAGGTGAGACGATAGTATTGTCGCCAGGAGAGACATTCTGAGATAGACAGGAAGGGGGTTATTGATACTTACCAGCGCAGGGATATGACAGATAGCCTGCCATTATGCAAATGTCTTTGTTTTTTATTTTTTACGTCACATCATCAAGACAAGATGACAGCATTTCCATGCTGTTTGCTGCAATGCATTTGAGTTCAGTGCAGGCCTCTATGTTAATAGTCTTGAGCTCTCTCTGTGTTAAAATACAAAGTTGACGCATCATACAGCCACGCTTACTTTCTGGCTGTCACCCACACCTCCTCTTTACCCGTAAGATGTCCTTGACGATAAGTGTCACAGTGACACTCTTCGCCCTGAAATGTCTCCTCTGGGGAACTCATTTGTGTTCATGTGGCTTGACGTGAGGAGAATCTGTTGGCCAGACACCACCTTACATGCTAGACAAAGCTATTTATCATAATACAGGAAGGGAAGGTTCACAATCACACACACACACACACAAACAGAGAGACACACATTCAGAGGTTTGCTCACTCATGCGAGACACGGCGATAAGATATATTGTTTTGTGTGTTTCACATATTGTAGAGATATGTTTATTAATATTTCACCCCAAGCCATGAAGTATGAAAATGTTTTGTTCTTTGATGTTATCTGAGTCGGTCACATATTCATTATAAAAGCAGCTGAACTTAATACAAACGCCCAAACACACACCACAGCAGAGCATGACCGGGTGTGCCTATATGTGTGTGTGTGTGAGTGTGTGTGAGTGTGCCTCCGATGTGTGTGCTCACAGTATGTACCTGTGTGTTTGGGATTTTTTTGTGAAGAGTGTATCATCCATTGTTTACAGTTTATTCCAATAAAATGGAATAAAATAAGTGTGGTTCTTCTCCTGCGGCTGGGTCTGACTTGGGTAGTGATGACACCCAATGAAATACTAGATTATCATATATATACACACACGCACACACACACACACACACACACACACACACGCACACGCACACACACGCACACGCGCATACACACACAATTAAGCAAAAGCATAAATGCTTGCAGTAGAGACGTCATGGTTACTGCAGGGAATCTGGCATCACAGTGCAGCTTAGCATATCTAAAGTCCCCCCTCCCACCCCTCAACATCACTGACAGACAGATGTGTAACAATGACATCTGAGTGACGGTCGCTCGTGCCCTTGTTCAGTCAAAGTTACTCCAAAAAAAAAACAACGTGGAACTGGCTTCTTTCTCTCTCCCTCTGCCTCCCACTCTCTTTTTGTCAGCGTGCATTAGCATCACCAGCCGGTGTGTGGCAATTAAATAGATCCCTGGGCAATAAGGCCCTATTTAGAAATCATTACAAGACAAGGAAATCTTGCCCCACGAGTTAAGCAAAAACACACGGGAAACTGTAAGTGTGTAAGAAAGTAGAGGGTGACGACAGGTTCACTGCAGTTCACGGAGGACCCTTTTTTGATGGGTAGACATGGCTCACAGATGAAAGTCCCTATTTGGGAATTTCATGATAATAAAACAGCACATTTTCAGTAATATCATGGGAAAAATATATATTAAATTCTCTTTTTGTTTTCTCTTTTTCAAAATGATCAAAAACAGAGGTCCGGACGTGGTTGGTGTAGTTGAAAGGGCTATAGAAATGTATGTGTGTCTGTCGGTCGATGCGTGTGTGTTTCCTACCTCACCATCCATCATTCTGTTCCTCTCATCCATGGCTCTTTGCTTTCAAGATAACTCTCCCCCTCAGACCGTCTCTAACAGTGCTTTGAAACCTTCCCTCTCTCCTTTCATCATTGTCTCCTTCCCTGCATGCTGACTAGCGATGATATCGTCTGCATAGTAGTCTGTTAGGAGCAGCGGGGGGTTAGAGAGAGGGAGAGAGAGACTCAAACGTGTCTTCCTGAGTGATGTCCTTGACCGTAAGTATGTGTGTGGCATTGTTTGCATTTAGTGGTATTAGTGACCTATCACAGGCAGACATGATACTTATTGTAAATCAACTTCCCCCTTGTTTTCGGTTATCTTTAAATGTATCATTTGTTTGTTAATAAAACAACAAATGGTTAAGGAAACAAAATTAAAAGCTCTCCACAGTCACCAGTTTGTGATTCAGAGGTTTCTCTGACTCGTTTCATGTGAGGCAAAATTGTCAGCAACTTTAAAGAATGATCCCACTCCGCTTTTTCTTTTATTATTGTAAATCGAGCATTAGTGTTTTATGGTCTTTTCTTGAATTATCTAGTAATCTGCATATGTAATGTGTTGATTGGAGGATTGAACTTAATCGCCAACATTTCTGCCGCCTCGTATTTCAGTGAGCAGATGTGCACGCTATCGTGCAAATAGAGAGAACTTTCATCTCATAAATACAGCAAAGAGTGAAACTCAAAGACGGGTAAAAACAAACCATACATCTTGTTCCTACACTGGCTAGCAATATTATTAAAGTTTATAATGCTTGTGAACACATAAACATATAAATAACGGGTCAAACATCAGCTTGCCTTTTTGTTCTGTACAGGACATGAAGCGAGGTATGCTTCCTTGGTCTTGCAGGAAATAAATGTGCTTAGGATTCATCGACACATTGGCTGTTATAAGCCTACTGTCACACTACAGCAGTTACCCATGGCGGATTTAAGACCCCTGGAAGAAGAAATACTCTTAGTCCCTATCTCAGTCTCATTCCCTTTTTCTGTTGCACCATGCTGCAAGGACTTTTCTGCCATGCAGCCAATTCTCCCTCAAATGTGATCAAGTGGAGCTGGATAGCTATTTTTGAATGCAAATTTTGTTAAAGTTCTTCAACGGGAGCGTCTACATCGGTGCCAGCCCCTCTAATCTGCACCTCTAATTTCTTGTTGATGGCAACACTCTTGGCACACAGCCGAAGCACCTCGCTGCCCTCTCGGTCTCTCGTGCACAGCTGCCTTGAAATTGCGTTTTGTTTATATGACGGTAAAATATTCATAGAGAAAAATAGCTGGAGAAGCTGTCCATATAATCCCCCATAAACTGATATTGAAATCCATAACACACACACACACACACACACACACACACACAAAGCCGTGGAATGAGAGCTGACACCCTCAAGGGCACAATGGAATGAATGACAGCAGCATCCGCATGTGTCCATCCTTAGTGCCAAAACAACTTGCTCAAACACCGACCGGTATGCACACACTGATGCCCATGCGCACAACGCCCGTGTGCACACAGACACACAGCTCCCAGACGGATGCTGCCGTTTGAGCGTCGGTATCGATCGACTCTCGTCAGCATGTCCTCAATAACAAGCGATGTCCCCGAAAGCGCTGCAGCAGGCCTGTCTGGAGATTGACACAGAAAAATAGTGTGAGAGAGACGGGGATGTGTGTACCTGTGTCGACAGAATAACAGGCTGATGGGAGAAATCCACCGCCTGTAATCAGCCACCAATCAGCCAACAAGCATTGCTACATGGAGCATGTCTTCACCCACACTGCATTGCCACGAGGCAGAGCAACCTAATTTGTTGGATACTTTTTACTGCTTTATTTCTGCTCTGCAAAGCCCGGCTGAAGATTATAAGCAAGGGCACAGTGGCTGGAACCAAAGCGCATGCCCGATGATAATGATGAAGTATCTAGCCACCCGGCTAACGAGAGCCCAGATCTGCCCTGAGTCTGCCTGCTATGCAAATTTCCCTCAGACCAGCAATGAATCAAAGGCGTAGCAAAGCAATGTTTCTCTTCGCAGCACTTTAGCAAAGCCATCATTCACAAAAGGACACGGCAAAGGCAGACACACTAGTATAAGCACCACGCTTACATACACATAAGATGAGGGTCCGCTGACTTTAGCGCCGGTGCAACAGCCGTACAACACGAGGACCCACTTTTTATGCTTGTGAAAGAAATGCTAAAAACATAAGCGGATGCATATTTGGGCTGACTGGATCCATGCACACAGGTTTGTGTGCGCATGTGCGGCACTTCAGAGCACGATGGCCTCTAACATTGAGTTGACAATAACAAGGCTCCGGAGACAAATTCCTCCTCGTTGATGTTCTTGGCAGAGAAACACAGCGACATAAGACTAATCTTTTCTTTCTCTCGCTGTGTCTGACCTCACAGCACGCTTTTGTTCCCGCAGCATAGATTTTTAATGCTCAACAAATAAGTTGTTTCTTCGTCACCAAGATTAATAGATGGAGGCATGAGTGCACGCGAAGATGAACTGAAATACACAGGCATTTTCAAGTAATTGTATACTCTTCATTCCCTTTTTTTCTTCCTGTCCTCTCATTATCTTGTTGCTCCGCCAGGCCTGTAGGTTTGCCTCTGGGGTGTCGGACGGGCAGAAGTAACAGTATGACATTAATTTGCTGGAATGGAGCGTTAGACGGGCTCACTTTGCCTTTTAAAAGGTGTCATAAGGGCCAAACAGCCGACCTTTTACACCACAATTAATCAGGTAACACATGTAGAGAAGTTTTGATTTTTTAAAAAAAATCTGGATCAATGCCATATTACATATTTAGCAAAGGCACACTTTACATCTGTAAATGTATACATTTGTCGACAACAAGCCGCTATACGCATGTACTCACGTGTCATACAAGCGCACACACAAACAGACAGTGACAGGCTTTTAAGACTTTGTCAGATTAATAGCCACTTTCTCTCGGTAGTCGATAAATGCTTCGGGGAGTTCTCTAAAGGCTGCAGGATAGCTCCCTCTGTGTGTGTGTGTGTGTGTGTGTGTGTGTGTGTGTGTGTGTGTGTGTGTGTGTGTGTGTGTGTGTGTGTGTGTTAGAAAGAGCATCTAACAGGTATCATGGGTCAACCTGTCACCACAAAGATGGCTAAGCAGTTGGTTGGCCAGCGGGAAATCAATGCAAGGTGATGAGGCTGCCGTGTTGTGTGTGTGTGAGAGAGAGAGAGAGAGAGAGAGAGAGCGAGAGAGAGCGAGAGAGAGAGAGAGAGAGAGAGAGAGAGAGAGAGAGAGAGAATTTGCTTAGCTTTACCTGTACTCTTGTGTGTCTTTCTACATAAGCTGTATTTAACATTCACGGCTCCTCCTTTCACAAAGTGTAACGTAATAGTGTAACGTACTTGGTAATACACAGTTCTGATTCTGATTCTAATGCCGTTGAACATTTTTAGTTGAAATGGACAAAATAAGAGCTTCTGGCTTTCTCCTTCACGTCCTTCCACACACTTTGAAACCACTTATAGTAGCGTACCGTAGATGCTCATTAGTAAAGAAAACTAGGATCCAGATGCCAAAATGCGGAGGTGGGATAAAAAGTGTGGATAAAGGACTTTCTGCCGCTCACACACACAGGATTCATGTCAATTCCTTGGGCTGCTGCGGGTCGTTGTCCATCCAGGGATGAGGGGTCAGGGTGTAGGTTTCAAAGCCCGTGGCTTAGTCCTTATGCAATGTGGGCTGCAGAATATAAGACTAGGAAACAATGGCGCTGCTCTGCACCAACAGCCCTCCCCCACCCCCACCTCTGCTCCGGGGAGGGTTAGAGCTCCCGCTCGCTTCTCTGCTAGTGAACCCTGGCTGTTTAAACAAGCCCCAGCGGTACTCATTACCCTTTCCCTGGGCACACTGGTGCACACACATGCAGGCGCACACACTCGGGAATGTGCAGCAGCACTCGGAGAGGAAAAGAAGCTTTTACACACACGCAGCTGTTGGCTTTGATGAAGTATAACAGCGCTGGACGCCGTGGTAGTTTGTTCGGACAGCTGTCCCGTCCCTTATCAACCACTTGGCTTAAAGGGGTCGTTACCATGGTAATGATGCTTGGACCGCCGAAGGGTTGACACACCAACACTCCAGAAAACAAAAGCTGTTGAAGTTGATCCCGACACATTCCCATTGATAAAAGAAGAAGAAACAACTCTTAAGTGCGCGTAGTCAGCCATGTTAATCACACATGATGAGATCCTCTGAGTATGTTTACGCAATGCCAGCATCCTTTCAGTACACACGTTCACTATTTCAAGTACATAAGTACAGCTATTTGAGCTTTGTACGCCCTCCGTGTCCAAAGTGTTTATTCAGTCACTTATGTCTCAGTGAAGCGTGCACTTTGCTGTCTCGTTCTTTCTTCTTTCATTTCCATCTTCCTGTCAATAGTATTCATTATGTTTTGATCTCATCATATGTGCAATCTATTGATCCTCATAGAAGCCACAAACACACACACAGTCACACATTTATAGACAGCTCTCCTGGGGGAGAGAGGGAAGGCAATGGATGTGACTTGTCTCATCTTCAATCTCATATTTTTTTTTCCCACTCATATCAATGTTTTAATTCGATCCTGCTCCAGCAGATATCATCTTTGGAGTTGGAGGTAGACCCAGTGTTATATTGCCTGGGACAACTGTGTGTGTGTGTGTGTGTGTGTGTGTGTGTGTGTGTGTGTGTGTGTGTGTGTGTGTGTGTGTGCTTGTTGGTGTGTGTGATATTGCATTGTCTGAAAGCATTCAAGTGAAGTTGGGATCACTGGGTTGAGTGAGACAATGATATAAAGCAGTGGATGTGGCAACATTAGAGGTTTTCTTAAGAAACAAGCGATTGAAATGCTTCTCTCTGTGCCCCCAAACACAAGCTATTTGCTTTTACCGATCACTTGAAACACATTGGGTTCAATGAGGGCAAAAAAAAAGATCATTGTCAGTTTCAAGACGTCTACGGGTTTGATATGTTCTGTTTCTCTATGACTTTAATGTTCCTGAAAGGATTCTGTAGCCGTTGGAACTGAAGGCGTTTTGTCTTCCTCGTGGCGAAGGAAGTGCAGTGCTGCTTCTTTCCTTCGCCGCTTAATGATGTGCGATATCTCCAAGATGTCACGGACATGAATGACCTTCCGTGTCAGACCTCCCCTGGTCATGACTTGCTCCCCATCTGAAGAGAGTCCTTACCCTTAGGGGTGTCGACCAGAAAGCTATCATGTGGCAAAGTTAATCAATGCAACTATTGGCTGGAAGTAATCAAGTGATTAATCAGCTCGACATTCAGCTGTCGCAGGAATTTCCGCCAAAGGACTTATGGATACTGAAAGAGAGGGAACAGAGAGGGGAATCATAGAGAAACAAAGTGGACGAGTTTTAATTAAAAGCTAGTGAACAACAAATAAACCCAGCACAAATGTAATTGTGAATGTAGGGTTATAAGGAAAAAAGATGCACACAAAAAAAACAAAAATAAAGTATATAAACAAAGAAGAAAACTAGGACTTCTAAACAATAGGACATCCCCACAGAATCAGAGAACTTGTGCCTCAGTCCAAGATGAGGAGCCTGCAGTAATAACTGTCATGCTCACTCTTATACGAGAGCGCACACACTCATCTGTCAATCATACGTAAAAGATGGATGTCGGAGTGGGGAAGGGACAAGCCACAGAATGCAGTGTGCTTTGAGAAGACGGCGTCTTATTTCTGTGGGCTTCTAGTGAGAATTTCCATGAAGTGATGCAATGTGTTCACGGCAAGTTAAATGGCTTGCATCGGATCAATTTCCTGCAGCTTGTGTCGCACACTTATCAGAATTCACAAATGAATGTCACAACGTATATTCTCCTCCTGGTATGGCGGAAACACTCGGTTGTTATGAAAATACTGCAGGATATTATGTTCATGCATTTGTTTTTGTCGGAATTTGAGTGAAGGCGGCGTAGCTTCACCTCCTTTCTGACCTCATTGTAGTTACACTCAGCATGAACTCCATCAGTTGAATCTGAAACACAAACTGTGAGACAAAGCTCATTGTGTTCCCAACTGTACTTTGAAGCTGTGTATTGTGTCAGAGTTGTTTGCTGTATGGTTTCCTCTCCATTTATTGTTCATTACATTCCCTGAATTCTACTCTTTTGTCCTTCCAAAAGAGGCAAGGCTGTCTTCACACACATCTCACTAAAACCACATTGCTGTACAAACTTGACAGGGTATCAAATATGTGCTTGGATTTGTCTAAAAACCAAACAACAACAAAAATGAAATACCCATCTAGTTTTGAAGTTTACTGTGGTACTCGTCAGAGCAGTCTCCAATTTGATCTGGACATATAGAAACAGACATTTCAAGCAATGTGTTTATCTGTGCTGTCTGTTAAACCTGGATAATCCATAGACTCATGACAATCCTTTTGCAGAGTTCATTGTTGAAGGTTCTGGAAGTCACAGCAAGGCAGGAGGAGGAAGAGATGAAGGAGGAGGTGAGGACGGGGCAGAGGAAGTGATAATTCCACTCAGTGGTATTGTCCCTTTTATTCCAAGGAGTGACTGCTGAGGAGTCGGTAGGCGAAGCAGAAACGTGATAGACAGGTGCTAGGATAAAGACGACAAGGAGTGGGTCAAAGAGGCTGAGTCATGAAAGTAAGAACGAAAAGTACTGGATGTGTAGCAAACAGGTGCAAGAGTGACTGAGAGTGAGAGAGGGACGATGTGATTATGGTGGCACATTCATGCCTAGAAGGGACAGGTGTGATGGCTGAAGGTTTATTCTTGTTCTGTTTTTTTTTTTAAGACGGAGCAGAGAGGGGAAAGGGGAAGTGGAAATGACAGACGCTTGAAACAGTAGATTCCATTATGTTTTATATCATGATAAATGTGTTTGTAAATTCAATTAAATATTGCATAATTGCGACATAGCGCATTCTTTTTCACACCAGCACTGATAAGGCCCTTTTGATTATTTTATTTCACGAATGTAGTGCCTGTTCAAAGCAGTCTTCTGGCCTGTGGTATTGCAGCTTGATGCCAGCTTCTTGGGTCCTGAGCAATACACCTGCCATGACATAGTTGCATCACACACGCAAATCACGGCTACTCCGACGCAGACACACCAGTGAAGTCGGCCTACAGGCTGGTTCACGAGAAAACCAGATCGGACTCACAAAATATGACTATTAAAATGTGATGCAATATTATTGTTCCTGAAACTATCCAGCATGAAATTGAAGGTTTCACCCGAAACAGGCATTAGATGTAAGTAAACTGTGCTGATAACGTCTCGTTTTCACTCTTCACTTCAATTTAACATTTGAATGCATCACTTTTGCTCTGCGGTATCAATGGTTTTACTATTAATAGTTCAACGTTTAGAGTAATTGTTCTACCGCTGCAAATATCAGCATTCCTATTGAGGGAAAGAGTGACAAGTGAACACATAGCTGTAATTTCCAAACAGGCGTGTGAGTTTTTTGCTTTGACATGACCGTGGATAGAGTCACGCCGTTCCTGTGGATTAACTGCTTATTCTTTTTGAATCTCGGGAAGTGAAGAAAAGTGTGTCTGTAAAGTTATCCAGCATTCATAAGCAAGCTGGATCCGGCATCCAATGTGAACCGCAGTCGGTGAGCCAGCCGCTGTCTGCCTCCTGAGGATAACATGCTGGACAGTAAGCCCGGAAGCTCCGCCTCAGCTGCTGCACAGAGTGCTGCGTGCTTGTTTATTCAAAGTTCATAAATATTGAACGTGTTGCGTGTCCAAGTTGCACCAAATTTGAAAAAGCACTCGACGGGGGTCCCCAGCAAGACGCCCGCCTTGGTTTGTTCTGTACGCTCTCGGGTCTCGTTGTCTTGCTACACTGTAACATTTCGTCAGCGAGCACGCGTGTGCCTATTCCACTTGGCAGAAAGCACAAATCTGAGAAGATGCAGAGCTCTTTGGGTTTGTGTACTCGAAGCAATAGCCAAAGCTGCTGAGGAGGAAATTGATTCTTGGTGATACAGGCAGTAGCATTTCTCCCATTACAGAGAACTATAATTTTATGTTAATTATTGTTTGTTATGTGATCACTTTTGGACAAAATAATAGAAGTAAAACACAGTTTTTCCAGAAAATTACCCTCCCAAACAAACCAAGGCTTTAACAATGCCAGACGGTGAAACGTCCCAAAATTGGATAAAAAAAAAGAAAGTTTGTTCTCTTCACTTTAAAAAAAAAAAAAAAAAAAAAGTTAAAACAAGCATATATAAATACAATGGAAGGCAAAAAAAGGACATGGAGGAGCAAACTTTTTGAAGAATATATTATATCATTTATTTTAATATATTCACATCCTGCTAAAATCTCTCCAGAGAATATCTGCCTCGTGCTATGTAGCTGTGCTGCATTTTTTTCACACAGAAGCCAATGCACACTGACAGCAATACACATTCAAAACACAAGCACATGCGTGCCTCACCACACAGACTTTGCTTCTGCTCGAGCATACAGAAATCTAGGACAGAGTCTTATTTTGATGATTCATGACATAATCATTTAACTAAGCATGGTGGTCTCACAATTAGAGGAATTCAAATTCCCACAGCAGCCTCGTAGCTGGTACTTATTACACAGCATTTCTCCCTGGGAAAAATGTGCAACCCCTGCTGACCTCCAGAGCTGAAATGAACTCTTTAGCATGGAGCTCCCTTCATGCTGCATGACTGCACTGCTCCCTCGATTAGCCTTGTGACCTGATTACTCTCAGCTATTTATCCAGGCGCTCTTTCCGCACAACACCTTTTCTCTCCTTGGATTAAATTGGCTGGAACATTTTGTAGCAGGGCAGGAGAAAGTACGGAGGAGCCGAGAGGCCCCATCTTCAGTAGTGATGAGGCCCTGGCAGTCCTTGAGCCCTGTAAAGGGGAATATTGTTCTCATTGAGGGCGATATGTATGTATGTATGTATGTATGTATGTGTGTGTGTGTGTGTGTGTGTGTGTGTGTGTGTGTGTGTGTGTGTGTGTGTGTGTGTGTGTGTGTGTGTGTGTGTGTGTGTGTGTGTGTGTGTGTGTGTGTGTGTGTGTGTGTGTGCGCATGCATGCACATTGAGGAGGAGTAAATAAGTATTTTACTCTAGGTATTTCTGTCTTTGCATATTTTTCACATTGAGAGGTTCATATAAAAGTATACTGGGTTACAGGACATGAGGAGGAGGAAAGATGAATAATGGTGATGATGGGGGAGTATGAATTCTCATTACTAGTGCAACTAGTTCCAGGTTTTATATAAAACAATAATTTTCATCGTATGCACTTTTACTTTACTGAACTTTTTTCGTCAATACGCTTTCTTTTCAGTCAGACAAGAATATAATTTGCTTGAATATAATTACCAAAAGTTATGCCGCACAAGTGGGTTTAGGCAACAAAAGTGTTGTTGAAAAGATTGTGGTTTGTGAAATAAGTGTGTGGTTTAAATGCCTGATACGTACTCTGGCGGTTCAGCACACCACAACAAACCAGAGTCCTCCTGGAAGACCCACGCAGGAAAAGCTTGTTCAGTCTGCACAGCGTTCTTTAGTCTGTGTCACTTTGATTGAAATCTTTCGCACCAGCGCAAACAAACTGGACCAGTCAGTCAATTGCAACAGAATTTGTTTCAATGGAACATCTTTCAGTACTTGACAGTTTCCAATACTCAATGATGGAAACCCATTTTGGTCAGTATCAAACGTATCCCTTAATCCGAGTGGTTGCAGTATCACACATTCTTGTGTCCACATCTCTTTCCTGTTTTTCACCGTGTCACTTCCCTCTAGTAGTGTCAGGGTTATCTCTACATTTTGAGCCCTTTTTACCATCCATAAAGCTTATATGGGCCCCAAAGTTATGACTGCACTTTTACATAATGCCATCCTCTGCAGCAACGGCCATGTTGTGAAATTCCTCCTTCTGTCACACCAGGGGAAAAAAAGTTGGCAGGGTTACATTTGTTAATGCTAGATATTAATCTTCTCTGCCAAAGAAATGAGAGTTATTGAGAACGAGGACCTCTGTGATTAATGCTTCACATCACAGTATAACTTTGACCTTACCCAGCAGGCATATCAAAGATTATAATGTGCAAGAGGCCAAAAGTGCACTCCATGCAAGAAAACTATTTTCAGGCTATAGAATTACAGTAAAGAAGAATGTTCTGATATTAGAAAATATATTTAAGCGTAGATTCTTAATGAAAGGCACTTGATCACCCATGACTGTGCCTTTGTGATCACTCTTCTAAATCACCTGAACTGAAGTAGATTTTCTAAAGAACAGTGTCTTCAATCTAGACTCCTGCTTCTTCATTATGGATGCAACGTTTGCAGACATATTCAAAAGTGCTTTTAACATAAATTTGAGATGATCCCTGTGATCCATTTAGGTCCCATGGATAAATAATTCCAAATTCTGATCTATTGAACAAAGACAGCTGTCTGTCCAAAGGAGGTTCTGTCAGAATTAAGCATTTATAACAGATGAGTACAGTGAGACTTGACAGTATTGGCTCTCTTTGAGGAAGTATAAATAATCCGACGATTATTAGCACCAATTACAAATAATGAATTCCCTCCTAACAAGCTCTGACATGAACATTAAGTCTGAATCAACAATATTAGAAGTCAGTACATGAGTAGGAGGATAGGGTGGTGGATGACATTGCAGTAGTGGTGAGAAATATCTGGTTATAATGGCTGCACTGTATTCATCAGCATAAATATGATTGGACTAAATTTGTAGTGTGATTGTCAGCCGTCCCTTTTGGCAAAGGATGTCATACAATTTCCCAAGCACAACAGAACCTGCGAGAGCGTTCAACGTGTCGCAAAGCAGTTTTTTTGTAAATGCAGCGTGGGGGTTTCTAGCACAACCTACTTGTGGCTACTACTGTAGTAAAGTTGTTTTACGTTTTAAAAGTGTCACTGACCAATTCATGTTGTTGTCTGGTGTGGTTTTGTAAGTCTCCATCTCCTGTACACCATCAAGGCTCTTGAGGCAGGAGTCTGTAATGTGGGCGGCTGTGAGCATGCTTGTATAAGCGAGCATATGTCTTTTAAGTAAGCATGAGGTCATGGTTATGTATTTCTGTGAATGGGGGCACACATCATATTGATGGATGTAAGGTCTGTAGAACATGTTGTTCCAAATGCGTAGTGAATTACAGACATTACACACTAGCACTAATAACATAAAGACAATCATTCTCATGTGTGGGGTTACTGTATCTAAATGTAGACAAAGACGTCATCAGGAACAAAACAGAACATACTGTACTTAAATAGTCCAAAGTAAACCTGAGCAGATATTAAGACTAATCACATGTAGTGCATCAGGAGCAGTATCAGACTCTACCAAAGCATATCAACAGCACATCCAATACTGAGAAACATCCACAAAAAAAACATGTTTCCATTATTTCAGATCACAGTTTAATTTTCCATTTCCCAGCTGAAAAGAGGATAACCGTATAGAAACCTGGACACCAGGTTATCAGTGCCTGGTTACGTCACTGGCTCATGGAGCTTTGCTTTTTTTTTTTCTTCTTTTGGGTTTCACATCATTTTTTTGCTATCTTATCATTTTATTTCACATAGATTCATCAATTTATCTCACCTTGAAGAACAAAGAAAACCATCTTGCTGTAGACTGGAGCCATACCTTGCGAGTACTGCTAAGCCAAACTAATGTCTGTGTGTTTGTGTGTGCGTGTGTGTGTGTGTGTGTGTGTGTGTGTGTCTGAGTGAGAGAGAGAGAGAGAGAGAGAGAGCGTGTGTGAGCACAAGAGTTTTGGGGGCACGTCCGTGTTCAGTGCGCGGCCCAAAAGATCGCCCCGCTGTCCTGCCGCGCTGACCCTTCCCTCTGATAAAATGTAGTTGCAAGAGTAGAGGTAAGTGGTGTGTGAGTGTTTGTATATACTCAGGAGAGAGGTTGAGGGCGAGAGTCAGCGCCTGAGTATCATTTCTTCTGTCACTTCTACCGAGTGGAAAACCAAGGTCGGACTCTTCTCATGCCACTCTCCTGTGATCCATGAAAAACACCTGCCTGAGTGTGCTGTGTGTTGCCTTGGCTCGCGAGCAAGGTACCACAAACGCAGTTTGTGTGTGTACGTGTTTGTGTTGGTCCAAGACCATTCGCACAAAGGCATTATGTGTGTTTAAAAATCTGAAAGGAATTGAAAGAACATTCAAAGTATTGAAAGAGAAAGGAAGACAAAGAATAAATGAAAGGAAATGGATTTGAAAAAATACAAAAAAAACTAATGTAAAAACAAAGGGTTGAAAAAATAGTTGACTGCAAAATGTGAAGAAAAAACAGAAGAACAAAGGATGCAAAAAACAATGAAAGTGTTAGAACACATAAGCAACACACTGGCAGAAAGAAGAAAGGACTACAAGCGTCACAGCAGCTACCCTTTAACACAGTTGA
This sequence comes from Clinocottus analis, assembly GCF_023055335.1. Lineage (NCBI taxonomy): Eukaryota > Metazoa > Chordata > Actinopteri > Perciformes > Cottidae > Clinocottus > Clinocottus analis. Next base: position 12,274,222 of record NW_027175865.1, read on the forward strand.
GGCCGACCGTCTGCCTCCATTCACCTCTCGGTCAGTTGCAAAACTGGTTACCAATCATGGACACTGATTTATAGCACACCTCCCTTTGTCTCTCTGCCTGGCCACCCATCCATATCCCTCATGATCTTTCACAGCATCAGCACGACAATGTTTCTATGGAAACAGCATACCACTGCAGAGGCAAATGTGAGCAGTCATCGATCTATATGTGTGACTGTGTCATGTACATACGTACAACTGCTGTGATATGAACGGCCTCGCGGTAAAATGCCAAACTGGGTTTGATCGATGTTTATTGGATATCTTTGGCCGATCTGTATCGGAGGGAGACGAGCAGAAAAAAAGATAACGGCTGGGATAGGTTGATGATGTGACATATTGTCGGCTGCGCTGTCAGAGTTCAGCTTGGCTTTTTCTTTGGGTGAAAAAAATTCTTCCAACCAGAAACCACTGAACAACCAAAAAAAAAGTATAAAACACTACTGTTGTTTTTACACGCTTGAAAAACATTATCTATCTAAACCTTTACGTATTGGTCAGTTTGCCACTTTGGTCCGGACTGAAACGCCCCATAAACTATTGGATTGGTTGGCATGACGAGGCAGGTTAAATTATACAATCTTCGGTGATCTCTTTTCAATCGCTGTCTTGTGTTTAGTGTAAATTAGCACATGTTAGCATGCTAACAGGCTAAACTAAGATAGGGAACACGGTAAGCATTGTACTTGCCTTGTACGTAGCATGTTAGCATTGTCATGGTAAGCACGCTAGCATGCTTACAATAGCAGGTAAGCCAAAGCGTCACTGCTGCTAGCAAGGCTGCTCTCTATGTTGACTCTATGCCGTGTATCTGATATCTGTGCCACTTTCTTATCTATAGGAGTTTAATTATTTGATTAGTCAACACTAAAGACATTATCCTGCTGGATTGACAGACAATAAGATCTCTGAATCAGGACATGAGGTTTTTCTGCCAGGAAACTGGGGTACCTTCGAGCAATATGCGTCAGACTGAGGCGGAGTTATGAAGTGCACTAACGTTGGCTTTACAACCAGTTCACAAAGGGCTCAAGCTTATCTCCCATTGATCCATTTAACATGCGTCTATCTTTGTTGTAAACACCGCTACGATGGCTTATTGCAAACGTGTGATCAGGCTAATGCAGCGCGGTAATCTTGCATGCTTTGAATTAATTGTTTTGGCCATCCTCCCATTGATTGCTCTTTCATTGTAGCTTTGCTGGATTGTAAATCCATCAAAATACTCATCTTGTTATGGAACCGAGAGAAAGGCAGTCTGAAATAGAAGACAGAGGGTGAGGGGGTGGAGGGCAGAATGATAGACCGAATGACTGTGCGCTGTGGGAGTTGGAAGGTTTGAAAATATCTAATAAGAGAAAGAAAAATGGGGAAAAAAGGGCAATTTGGGATTGAGAATGAAAGTGAAACAAAACAAAGCCAATTTGGCAGTTTGGATGTATACAAGGGCTTGTGTTGATCTGTCTGTATGTGTGTGTGTGTGTGTGTGTGTGTGTGTGTGTGTGCACACGTGCGTTTGTGCAGGTGTGAAACAAAGCAGTCAGCCTGTGGGGCTGAGAAAACTAGATTCTGAATCCATTTTGAAGGCACACAAATGACCTTGAGGCCCCATAGCCGGAAAGATGCTGTTCTGCACCAACCTGATTTAACTTCTCTCTTCATAACTGCTGCTGCTGAGAGAGGAAGAGAAAGCGAGAGAGAGAGAGAAAGAGAGAGAGAGAGAGAGAGAGAGAGAGAGAGAGAGAGAGAGAGAGAGAGAGAGATTGAGCGGGTCTGTCTGTCCAGTAGCTTATAAAAAGTCCATTATGGTACGCTTGTATCAGTTTGGGCTCTCCCAGATGGACCCTGGAGTAAATGAACAGCACCAGAGAGCTATAAGCTCTGATTTGATATACAGCTGAGAAATAGCTCTATGTGTGTGTGTTTGTGAGTGTGCGTTTTTAAGTGGGTGCATTCAATCATATACGCTGCACTGAAAGAGCTGACAGTAGTCAACGGAAGACATTTCCACGCCACTGTTTTGTGCATGCCATGTACTTAACACAGCTGTTTTACCATATTACCATATGCAATGCTCCGTCAAACACACACACCTATATACATAGTCATCCCAGCAGGCTTAAATCCCGGCTCAGTCTGACAAAGGAGCCTGTGGCTCTAACTGGCTATGCCTCAATCCTATTCCCCAGCCTGCTGCTATGTATGGGCTCAAAACCGCTTTACTGCATGGCGTGTATTCATCAGCCACATATTCACCTCTTATTGTGTAGGTATGCGTTTCTGTGCCACGCCAAGGTACACTTGAGCATTGGCGCAACTACTAATGTGTGTATTTAGATGCTCAATGTGCTGTGTTAATGTTTTCACACTAGTGTGTGATCGTCGCGTGTAATCCAGAAGTCTCTGCTTGCTGAGTGATAGCGCTCGGCGGGTTAGGAATGGGATTTTTCCCTTCAACATGCTACTTTATCAACAGTTTGTTGGGAACAAAGAGAGAAAATAGCCTTGAGCAAAGAAATGATGAACAACTGTTTGAGAACTATTTATTCATTCTTAGCGGTTGAGTTCTGACGAGGCAAACAAATGTCTTTGAAAGTACATGTCACAGATTTTCACTTTATGTGTGTCGTGAGATTAAACATTTTGTTAATAATGTATCAGTGAACAGTGCAAGGTGATAGTCGACACCAAAACTACAAATCAATTGTGCTGTTCTCAACAAACTCAACTAACTATCCTCTAATCCATGGACTACAGTTTGAAGCCTTGGTGTCTGCCTTTTGCCCTTCCCCATCTTTTTTTTGTTACCAGAACTGAAAAAGGGCAATTATTTTGGTTCTTACATTATCAAGTGTTCCCATAAATCAGATGAGTAGGTACAGAGAAAAAGGCTTTTAGCAGACCCTTGACTGTAAACTCAAATGCCCTTCCATCCTACATAATATATTGACGACAACATATAATTTTATAGTGGCCATGCACTGCACTGCAACTATGGCAAAGGTGATCTCTTTATTTGTCAGGGCAATATCCTGAAAAGGCATTTTCACGTCACTCACACTTCTGTCAGATGATGCTAAAGCATCAGCACGATACTAGTAAAATATCAAATCTGCGCTTATCATAGGATAAGCGCAGAGTCATAGGATTATCGACCCAGCTCACGATTGGAAGTGATATGGCCAGCTATAGATGGAAGATAGATTCCCCTGGAGATGAAGAAAAAGCTGAAATGGGTGGAAAAAAGTAGGGATGAGAGAGTGCAAGAAGATGTGATGAAGTGTGCAATGATGTTTCCATTAAAGTGCGGTCCACAACATTAAACAATATAGTGGGGTTTGTAAAGGTCAGTACTCTCAAGGGGTTTATCCATATTGATCTTTACCTTCGATTGTGCAGGACTCTGCACTGGTGTCGATCTAAATCCTCTTTTGTGCCATAGACCTAGGGGAGAGAGAGGGAGAAAGGGAGACAAACAGACACAAACACAGAGAGAAAGAGAGATAAAGATATGGAGAGAAATGTAATCCTCACTGGTCATTTTATGTGAGGCATTACTCTGTCCTGCTTCACTGACCTCTGTGTCTCAGAAGCACAGAAGCGAAGAATATAGACCCACACTCAGGGCTTAATTTGAGGCCCAGAAAATGATTCAGAAACTCCCAGATTGGGACCGGCACTTCCTCTGTCGCTCTGTCATCTCGCTGAAGTTCATGGCATCTTGTCTGCCATTGATTTCCCACTGACGTTAGTCACGAATCCTTTCAGTAGGCAGTCAGACCTTAAACCTATACCAAACTCACTTCAGTGGATCAGTGGGGTTAGCTGCTCGTGTTTTGCTAAGAGCATGGGCTGCTGGCTTTGTGGCACCAAAAAAGAACAGCAGGAGGAATCTGAAATGGATGAAGAGAACTCGGCAGGCTTCTCATTGCAGCCCAAAGCCGAGGGATTTGTCTGCTGAAATGATGACTGTCAAGCAGATTTTATCAGCTGTAGCATGTTAGTGTTTTATTAATGCTAATGCTAACTTTCAAACTGTGTAGTATGTCATTTCCCAGTTCAGACCGGGGTTCCACAATACTGTCTCGCAAATATTAGGCACAGTATTAAAGAAAAAAACATATTTAGTCAAGACATGTCCTTCAGATATTGACATTAAAACTGAAGTAATGTTTCTGGTACGATGTCAATATTTAAAAAAATGCCTGTATTAGACTCTTCTTTCTGCTTTTCTCTGACATTGTTTTTTCTCTTTTACAAAATTTAGACAATATTTAGATATTTATATGCAGTTAGTGACAGTGTGGGCTTGTTGGTAGCATGATAGCTTGACAGAGTTGCAGCTTGGCCCCCTCAGCTGGGGCATAGACAAGTGTCAATTATGTCAATTGCAGTGAAGAAGCTGGAGAGGAAAATTAGGAGGTGAAAAGTTTGTGGTCAAGATAAACTAAATGTATTTTCTTTTTGTATTAATGTGTATTGGTTAAGGAGTATTGTTGTGCTGGAGATGAGAGTAAAGATGAGTAAAGTATGAATCCACAGACTGTGTAAATGTTAGCCACAAATATCTGGATCACTTTTTCCGGCACAAAGTGTAATGTTTTTAGTGTAACATTTTATTTTGCAGTGACCTACGTACGGCTCATGAAAACATTGAAATCCCAGAGCCGTTGGTATGTGCATCTCTACTCTCATATTGATTGCCACACCAAATTAAACAATATTCAAAACTCTTAAGCAATAAGGCGATGAGGCAAACTAGAATTATCCTAATTGTCTTCTGAAATCATTTCCGACCGCACCATTTTCTGATTTCAGTTTGTTTCAAAACAAAGCGATGCTAGTAACCCTCACATGCACACAATAGCAATGCATTTTACCCAGGGCTGTAGCCAGCTGCAGACCATATCTAGACAGCACACAAACAAAATAATTACATTGTTCCTGTGGTAGAACATTTTACTTTGGCCTTCAAGCAAAAGTGATCTTGCTGAGAACAACGGACAAACCAAAGAAGCCGTACAGAGAGAGTTTGACAATAAAAATGAAAGAGCAAGAGCTTGAGGATTTTTTTTCTCCTTTCTAAGAGTTGTTTCTGTAAAAGCACAAATTAGAGGGCTGTTTGCAACAACCGTTGACCAATCCAGACAGACCCTTAGTACAATTCCAATGAAATCCAGTGTGTATTGGGACGCTCGAGAGGATGCGCTGTGCATGTATGTGTTTTTATTCTCTCTCAGGTCAACCCCTTGATAGGAACTAATGCGAGTAATTTCAGTACCAATCACTTTTCCACTCTGTAATTTAACACACACACACACGCACATGCACACTAGCACACTCCATGTGGATAATGTACCTTAGATAGACAGTACGTCTCATCTGCTTTGCATGAAGCAACAATTGCAAATAATCCCATGGGCAAGAAGTACCCGAGTGAAAAGGATCTGCTGTATCAAAGATTGTTTCCCTGCCGAGGGAGTTGATTAAGTCTTGTGTTGCTGATACTAAGCTTACAAATCCATTTGCACAGATTCAGAACAGACTGTGCTCATGCCTCCATATGTTTGTACCAATTGAGATAAAACCGACTTAGATATGTGGCATGATTCTGCTTTCTCCGTACTTTCTCTCTAGGCAATTGTTCACTTTCAACTAATGCTCACCATTTATTCAAGGTGTTCCACTTCATATCAGCCCTCTGGTTTATCAGATGAAGCCTTTTCTCCTGTGTAGCTCCATATATTTGTACAGTTTCAAAACCAGGAACAAAAAAAAGCTTACTTACTTTGCCTACTTAATTCAGACTGCTTTTTATTATGTATATTCTTATTGACAATTTATGTTTTGCCCTTAAGCTAATAAGACTTAAGAACAGAATAGACTTCCTCCTGATTTTCTGAGATTATACTGCAGACTTCACATTCTGTTATCTTTTTCTGCACGTTGTGTGCTGAAATGTATCAGCGTGTTCTTTAAATATTCCGCTACAAAGAGCAAGCCAAGGAATTGTAGGCGTTTGTATTTTTATTTTCCAGAATCGTGTTTTGGATGTACTAAAAAAACATGCTTTTTTTGACTCCCCTGAATGTACAAAGTGATGGTGATGAGGACTTATTTACTACAGCTTTGAAAACTAGTTTCAGGATGTCATGGAAAAAGTGGATGTAGTAAACTAGACATCTGACAATTTGGCTTCATGATGGAATTTACATATTTAACTGTAAAAATCAAAATATATGGGGGGAAAAAAAGAGAAATATTTATATTTTGTCCATTTCAGACCCATATGATGATGATGATCTGAAGGTGAAGACCCAGAGACCTCGATCAGCTGACCAGCCAGGTGTGTTTCAAGCACAAACTGGTGAGTAATGTGATGTGTGCACGAGTTCACAGCCTGGAACAGAAGTCACCAAGTTGACGTTTGACGTATGTGTAACTAAAAATAAAGAGTTCCTTCAGATCATCATCATTTATTTACCTTCTAAGGCATGGCTGGACTCCAGGACAGCTGTAGTTGGCCATTCACATGTGTGGACATGTGAAAGTGTGTACCTATGAGTGCGTGTGTGAGAAACTTAACAAGTTTAAATAATTAATGCCGTTGGAAAAGAGAAAATAAATGATTCATGACATGAAACATATAAGGGATGTCACATGTATGGCCTTATACATACATGACATAACATGTTAGCTGCTTCAACCACACTAGGCTGGATCACAAATTGATTTGTGCGCACACACACACACACACACGTTTCCATACTACCCCTGCATAGGAGGGACTCCCCACCGCGAGGGAAACCCCTGGCTCTGTCTTGTCCTTCTCCTCCGCCGCCTCCCCCCAAACCTCACTCACCCCCTCCCTCCTCCCTTCTCCCTATTCTTCCATTCCTCGAGGCATGTGTGATGAGCTTAAGCCCTGACTCACGGCATGTTAATGAAGATGTAATGCGATTAACGGACATGCAATTAATTTGATTTCCTTCTTTGCCATGTGATGACGCCGCTATCAAAGGACACGGCGCTCATAAACAATTTCGAAAGAGCGAAGCGGGATGACTGAACGCTTGGTTTTAAGGGCGTATCTCGGAGGTTACAATGGCACTCTCTCCTCAGCTGCCTGGGGAGCTCAAAACACACACACAAATGTCTCAACAGCCAATCTCTGCCACTACATTAACATCCTTTTTTGGCACGAGTATTAATATTGTTGAATCTCTGAAAGGATCATCATCCTTATGAATATTCAATCACAGTTTATTCACACTAAGTGGCTTGAATCAAATACCACTTTATAGTAGTATAGTATGCAGGAATAACATCTATTGGGAATGTATATAGTATCACAAGCTAGGCCGTGTCAAAATGATACACGGTGAAAATCTACCACTGAACAATATAAGTGAACCCCCCCATATATTCAACAAATGATAACTGTGTGTACTCTTTACTACAACCTAGGGTGGAAGAGGAAGAGAAATAAACTCCATAAAACAAAAGACAAAGCCCTCTTAGCATCTGTCAGATGGTCCCAGGCTTTTCTCTTGACAATTGTTTGGCGTACAATTTTGAATAATTTTAAATTAATTTCAGTTGCTGAAGAGTGAATAAAAATGAGCAATTGCAGGAATCAATAGAGCAAACATGTTTGTGCAAACTCTAGACAAAGCTTGATTCCAGCTCATGATTATATGAGAGTGACAGGAGCTTTGTGTGTCCCTGAGCTGGCATCCATAGTCTTAATGTAGGCTACACACAGCATGTATAGCTCAGGTTCATAATTGACACCACAGGGTACATCTATCAACGAGCCCACAAGGACTGGAGGCCCAACACAATAGTCCACAGGCTCTAACATTTCATTCATGTGGACACTCCAGTGATTATTTATATTATTAACTTACAGAAATATTACGTGCAATAGCCTAGTCCACAGTTCACCTTCTTAAGCCCTCTCTCTGTGGCCAAAAACTCTTCTCACACAAAAGGAAAGCATGTGTTTGACGGTCTAGCAGCATTTTATACAACCACAAACACACAAAATTGTATTTGATGTTTTTGCTACTATATAAATATAAATATCATTCTCATAATTTATCATCATTGGACGTAGAAGGGATACAAAAAATGTACCCGCAGGTACTCGGATCATTTATTATTGTGTCAACCCCCTTTAGGTTTAAATTGCGCATACTGTTACAACTCATACCGCCTTTCTCTTGAATGTGTGTTGTTCTACCCGACTCTTGGGAACATCAGCATCCTGAAACTGGAATCATTGAGAATCACCCTGTTTCTGTCCACCTCCGTCTCGCTCCTCAGGTGACCCTGCGGCAGAGGAGTGGTCACAGTGGAGTGTGTGCTCTCTCACATGTGGGCAAGGCTGGCAAGTGAGGACGCGGTCATGTGTTTCCTCCCCCTACGGGACACTTTGCAGCGGAGCCCTGCGGGAAACTCGCATGTGCAACAACACCGCGACCTGTCCGGGTGAGCCGGGCAGCACAGGTTCAGGTACGTTTACCACAATCCTAAATGGCAGCCATTCAGCATTCGCTGAATCCAATGGCGCGTAATGGTAAGTTGTGTTTTCTCACAGCACAAATGATGAGGGTTCAATATTCTGTGTTATGTGTACATTTTGACATTTACATCGTAAACATGGGGGCACAACGTGCCACGACTTTGACCGATTTTCCACATCTGTGATGGACTGGTGACTACAGTGCCATCCGACCTACACGGCATGCTGGGATATGCATCCACATTGTGTGATCGCAGGCAGAGATTAAAAGTTGAGAAGATAAAATGAAAAGGTTGAGCAGTGTTGCAAAAATGATTCATGAATTTGTTGGTGACTAAATGCAGTTTCAAACGATTCATGCTCTGCTTAACACATCACTCACACATGCAGCATTTACTTATCTATTAACAATGCGATAAGAAAGCTGAGGAGAAATATTGACAAACAGCATAATGAAAATAATGACACTTCTGAGGAAGGTAGGCAGCACATGCGCACAGACACACACACAGACACACACACAGACACACACACACACACAGGATCTGTTCAGCCAAAACAGAATCGAACCATGATGCAGCAGAAAAAGGGAGCAAGACATAATGTTTGAGCTCATAAGTTCATCGTTCCTGTTTTTTTAAATCTTTAGTTCTCCTCTCTCTCTACATATGTATATATATATATATATATATATATATATATATATATATATATATATATATATATATATATATATATACACACACGCACGCACGCACACACACACACACACACACACACACACACACGCACACACGTAAAGTAACCTGCATAGCTTCAACAGTTTTTGCTTTTGAGGATTTTGTTTTTCAGTTTAGATGCAATGGCAGCACCACAATATTTTCAACAAATCAAATACAATTGTCATCTGCATACATGCTTTGCCACTCAGGGTGAGTGTATATTTCAACCATAAATGCTCGCTGCACAAAGGCAAGCGCACAATGAAGAGCACCTCATCCTTTCTTCCCCTGCAGCACATAACACAACCAAGACAGATCAATTCACTCAGGGAACCTCTGTATCACTCATCCTGCATATTGTTGAGTTCTGCTTTGGTCTGATTGCCAGGGTATGTCTTTACGAGATGAAATTGTGAAGTACTGCCTGTCATGCTCTGGTTTGATTGGTCGTACTGATTGCATTTGAACCGGAATCCTGTATGGCCCTCCTGTCTGGAACGCTGTCCCTTTTCTTATCCACTGCTGATGCTCAGTCCCCAAGCTGAGGATGTCAAAAATGTAGTGCTGCTTGGTAAAATCGCAATAGATGAATCATCGAGAAGAAGCAAACATCCTAGCTCCTCATGCCATTTAAACATTTTTTAGCCTGCAGACAAAGGTAGCAAAATTGTTTTTTCAGTTATATTACTATGTTAGATGAGCAATACAGGTTTCAAGATAAAAAGAAAAATCCATGGGGGTTAAGATCTCTGTACCCTCCTCCACATTTTTGCTTGAAGCTAGCAGTTTGAGGCTTTAAGATTTAGTTGCATTATGGATCATGTGGGTGCAAGGTTTTGACAAGGATGAATGCATGGGATAAAACAAAATCAACATTCCTGGTCCTTCTTTCTTTCTTTTTCCATTGTAAGTCAGTGCAATACCAAATTGCTGCATTACTCTTCAAGACCAACGCTCCACCAAATTGGAGACCGCTGAATGTTTCTGCTAGCTTCACAATGTATTGCCTGTCCACTTGTATGTTTCCTGTGCCAACAACATGGAAATTATATTTTTTTCCATGTGTAAACCGGTCAAGGTTTGCATAAGAAGAGGAATTGCATGGATGGTGGCATTTTGGAAAGAACAAGGAAATCACTGGTGTTCTTACCAAAGTGGGCCAAAAGTAGGTTATGTTGACATGCTTAGCTTGATCACAAAACAAATAAAACCCACAATGGATCTTTTTTGAGTATAAATCCTTCTGGCTTCTAAGTAGAATCAAAGGACTCAAGTCTGAGCCAGATATGATATCCGTCTACACCACCAGCTTTCTGCACAATACCATGACAAAATGAGTGATGGCTGGTGTCCTGGCTGTCTGACTAGGGCAATGACTGGGCCCTGACCACGGGCCTGTCTCAGGAACATAAAAAAGACACTGCATTGTCTCTTGACTGCCAGAAAGGGAATAAAGCGTCGCCGTCTCTTTTGGTTGGTAGACAGTGAGATAGTCTCTCGGCTAACCTCTCTGATCCCAGTGGTACCTGTGAGAGTGCATCACAGATAGATGGCATGAATGTCCTCCATACACAGCCATTCTAATAATGACAGTATTACCTTTGAGGACAGACTATAAAATGAAAAGTCATGGCCATAACTTCTCTGGGAATAGATAACTCAAAGCAAAAGTGGGGCCACTGCTGTCGAAATGTCAGTGTCACAACATGAGGGTGGAGTCACTAGGCTTTATCTGCTACCTTTATAGAGCCCCATCATTGGACAAGGCCTTTAGGTTAGTGTAGTGTAGTGTTAGTGAATGAGGAACTTATTTTTATAGGAAGCAGCATTGATGGAGTTGAATAGGCTTATTTGCGAGGCATATGTGCACATATCTAACAAAACATGAGCATATATATACACATTAAAATTAGACTAATCCTTCCTGTGTGTGGTATCGCATTCTGAGTGCTTTTGTGGATTCACCCCCAAGCAAATATGTTCATTCATTTCTCTGTGCACGACATATTGTTTGCATTCTTTGAGTGTTTGTATGTGTACATTTTGCACAGGATGCATGTGTGTTTGTGATGTTAATATGTAAAGTTGATTGCGTGTCGGCATAAGTTGTGGGTGTTATTAGGGCTTTGTCCATTCCTATTTAAGTGATCCCTATTCGTGCCTAAAATGCAATTCAGTGTCTTCTATTTGCATTTACTCTTAGATCTTCCTTGTGTGCATTTTGTGCACATGTGTGCTTTCACATGTGAGTGAGGAGTCAGTCTGTGTTTACTCATGTTCCTCAACTGCCCCCCAAAAAAAGATACAAGAAGCAAAAGAAACATTTTCCTTCCCGGTTGGTGCGTATGTTAATCTTGTTTTTATGCAAATGTGCAAACACGATTTGTATGTCTAAGTGCCTCATTTTCCATTCAGTGTCGATATAAATATCCTCCGCCGCTCCTTTGATGGAATATTGGTTGCTGTGTTATGTTCCGTTTATTATTTCATTTTCCCCCACTTCTCTGATGTTTCCTGACGTGGTTCTGGAGGGCTGCAGGGGCACTCCTGGGATTGCCTCTATGAGATCACACCAAATTCAAATAGACTGAAAATGTGGGGGTGTTAGCAAGGACACATGAAGCCGTTAATGAATTGGATGTGGTTGACTTTTTAAAATGTTGTTTTTTTTTCTTTCTACTTTGATTTAATTTGGGGTAGATTCTGTTTGTTTGATTTGCTGATCTTTGCTGCTGGATTTAGGCTTTGTCTTCTCAGTTAGTTAAACAAACATATATAGTACACAGAGGCAGACGCACACACACACACACACACACACACACACACACACACACACACACACACACACACACACACACACACACACAAATCACTCACTAATCAGGACTGAAGTAATTTTAACTTTGAATCCAGTCACTAAAATCAGAATAGTGTACATTGAATCCTAAATTAACACTAAATAACGTGACACTCTTAATGTAAATAATGTTGCCAATAGGTAAAACATGTAGCATACATACACAGGCACGGTGGATTTTCAACCCTAATGCTCAGAACCTACTTTATCTGGAAGATCTTTAAAAGAATTGTTTGTTTTAACCCAGATCCTCTATTCTGTTTGCATTTACTTGCAGTCACAAACAAACACATCCTGACGTGGGGAGAATGCTGCCTGTAAACCCTTATTTTGGTTTGCCAGAATTTTCTATTCTGCTTTTTCCCATTTATTTGTGTTTGTGCAGAAGTTAGGATTTAGAAGTGCGGGTGTGTTGTGAGTGTGGGTGGATATGTCTCTGGGCACATCTCTGTGCATGCGTGTGTGTATGTTCGTCTGCAAGAGTTAGGGAGCATCAAAGAAAAGCAGCTTGGACAGAAAGCCAATGAAGTGAAAATTGACTTTTTTTTTCCTCTCCTATTTTTTTCATGGGTAAAACTCCTAAATTAAGGTGATACAGATAATCAATTGTAAGTAATGGTCTGGCACTTGACAAAGCAAACTAGGCAGTAATTGGTCCGGCAAATTAACTTTTTTCTTTTCTTCAGAAAATATACTGAAGAAGAAGCCATTCATGCCCAAAAGCACGCAAAGTGAAGTAGTACCCACTTTTGTTCTATGTAGCTACTGCTCATTTGCCATAGATTCAGTGACATTTAAAACATGGAGTGAAACAATGGTGCATTATGAATACAGTGTGTCTGGGTCAGTGCGTAGCCAAACGTTGAAACATCACACTTCCAATAATCATTCAAGCAAGAGACCGAGGGTGCATTGAAGGATGTAGTCATAACCTCGTAACAAACTCACGCAGATGGCGAACACACAAATGTACACACGCACACGGCCTATTACATATCATTTAGAATAATGCAGCCGTGCTGCACTACGACCCCAGATTGAAATTGCTGCTAATGATGGTAATGCTTAGGATCAATATGGTTCATGTCCTTGCTCTGCATTCCCAAAGGCTAGAAATAAATAATCAAAAAGTGAATATCTTTATACATAATGCATCATTACATGTAAGTACATCAGACAATTGCATAGGTTTTAAAGACGTGTTTGGAAGTCATACATCCTTATTACCGGTATGTGTATGCTTATTCTCTGTGGTGATGTGAATGTGTGTGCTCTGCTAAGTGTGTATGAGGTTGAGCACACCATTTTATCTCCTCGTATCTGAGCTTAATTGCATTTGGATCAGAAAGCCAGAGTAAGTGAGTTGATGTGCTATTTGTGCTTCCTCTTCTTGCACATTTTTCAGCGACATAATTTGAATCTAGCGCTCGCAGATTTGAATTTCTGGTGGTCATAAACTTGATTTCTGAGACCCAGATCAGTCACTTTGTGATTTGATCACCATTGATCAGTTTGTTATTTCACTTTTTTTTTCTGTGTTTGCTGCTGTAAACATGCTCTTTTCATCCTCCCTCTGCGACTACAACCCTGATGGCAATACACTCCCTTGTAATGTGCACAGATGAACTAAGAGACGAGCTGCAATATGCTAATGTGGTTTTTGGTGTAAAGATTGTAAAACATAAGTGTCATAATTGCCCTCTGCTTCTTTTTTATGACTTGAAATCACTATACGGATTTCCCTTGTCACCAAAAGGTAGTGTAATACAATCCTAATCCTAGTATCTGAAGACATTTTTATCATGTTTCCTGTTTAATTTTCTTATCTGCTTTTACCCTTCTTGCCATATCCAATTGATAATTTCTCCTTTTAATGTGTTCTCGTCCCAAAGTTGCCTCAAGCTGGATTTTATGAGCTAATTGATTGGCTTTGCACAATCAGACTTCGGATCCACTTGTATTGGCTCTGAGAGATGGAGATTTGATTCGGATGAATAAGTAATGTCTTACAAGTCTCACAGTGTTGTAAAAAAAAAACGAAAAAGATACTGAATAATATAACTGACTGCTTTGTATTTTTTTTTAGTTTGGTATATGAAGTTGCCTTTGTCTCCTGAGAAGGTTTTGCAAATTGGGATAATATACTCTTCAGAAATCTGCTTGCACTTCGAGGGTGCCGGATACATTTTTCTTCATGATGCTTTTGGATTCAGGATATTTTGAAAATAAGTTTGGTTTTAAGTTTCATACCATCATATTATGACTGTCATACACAATATTTCCCATAATCCGGTATTAGAATACTGCCTTTCACATCGCTAACAACTGCTCCACAAGCACAACTTTCCAAGCAGGTGTTTCTAAAATGCAATTTCAAAGCTCACAAATCTTTATTTTGTGGCTGAGACTGTTGAACCATGAAATAGTCCACTTAAACTAAATGAAATTGGGACTGGTTGTTTGTTGTTGGCTACAGTATGCCTCACAGATCCCAAACTAAACCTCAACCAAAACAATACTTAAAGTTGAGGACTAGGTTGCCAATTTGAAATCCATTACTTCTTAAGTTGTTGTTTGTTGTGTTAAATTGTTCTTGTGTTTTTTTTAGTGCAAGGTCATTTAAAATAATTGTTAAACATACTAGTAAAGTATCTTTTAAGATATGTTGAGCAGATTAGGTATTAGCTGGTTAATGTTATCTTTGGCACTTGGTTCAGTTAACTTTGCAACACTTACACCGGATAGTTAACAGGCATGAATATTCAGTAGTGCGTAAAATCTCGACTTGATTCTTCCGTCCTAACAAGGCTACTGTGAGTTTGAATTCAACTGGTACAACTTACTCTAGTTTAGCAAGGCTAGCAAGTGGGCTTCCTTGACAGACCATTTCATTAAAATGAACAGTATAGTGCAACAAAATGCGACACCAATGTTGTTGCTTTTTCTCTCTGCAACACATTGCAGCTTTGTAAAGAAGCTGAAGACGCACACTGACACCATGTTTGCTGAATTTAAGGATATAACACTATTTATGTGCTGCTCATATCTCTGTACTTTTTAATACCACCGTCTTCTTCTTCTCTCTGAGCCTTCTACTCCTGCTCCTCTGAGCCTTCCTTCACAGAGTAGACTTAATTATTTATCGGCATGATTTATTTAGCTTTGCACAACACAGGAGCAGCAATCTCCATCCTGCTGTCTCTAACTTTCTCTCCCTCCCTCCCTCTGTTCCTCCCCATCTCTACATCTTGCTTTCTATCTTTCTTTCAGCATCTCTGCAAATCCTCTCCTCTCTCTTTCTTCCATCTCTTTCAACATAGCTTAATCTCCTCAAGTCTCTGGCTGAACATTTCTGTGTTTTTCCAAATATCCTCCTTCATTTCTTGGCCTCTTGTTCTAAAGTCTTTAAAACTTTATGAGCCCACATAATTTTGTGTCCCCTCAATTCTGTTTATAATCTCACACGTCCATCTATTTTTATTCTCCTCTTTTTCATACATTCATTAAACAATCCCATCAGTGATCTTTTCTTTCTTTGAAGTCTCCTGTTGAACATGTCTTTAGTATTCTTTCATTCCCTCCTATCTCAAATCAGACATTTCAAATCATTCAAGCAATTATTTTTGGTACAATCTGCCATTGTCACATGACTGAAACGTTCATTATCTGCAAAGTCCTCCTCTGTACATTTATTTTGTTTTGATGTATTTCATTGTCGTATGTTGCTGAAATTGCGTGATATGCGGAATAAAAAGGAAACAAGAGAAAAGAAGAAAGCAGATGACCATTTGTAATATTTGGTGTTTTAAATCATCAACTCTGTATATTTACTGAAAGCTCGAATAATGTCCTGAGCAAATTAACAACATTCATTTCCTTGTCATGACCTGGACCGCATGACTTCAAATGTCCATTCCTATCCTCATTTTATTTCATGTAGCAACAAATAAGTGCAGAATCAATGTCAGTGTTTCTTTTCCATTGGAACTGGAATGGTTTTGTGGAGGTCAGAATGTAATCTCATTCATGTTTAGTTTTTTTACGGAATGTGCTAAGACTCATTTAATATCTCATGTTTCTCTCATTCTCTAACCCTCTTGCCTGCTATTGGATGCTGCAACCCCTCCGTCTCTCATTCCTCATCCCCATGTTGTGCGTTTGTGGGTGTTTGCAGTGCATGGGCTGTGGGAGGAGTGGTCGTTATGGAGTCTGTGCTCTGTGACCTGTGGGCGGGGCTCCAGGACGCGAACCAGGAAGTGTGTGAACGAAGGCAGGGTCGTGGCTTGTGGACAGCCCGAGATTCAGACCAAACTCTGCAACATAGCAGTGTGTCCTGGTTAGTACCATCCCCATTAACATGACATGACACACTCAGTCTCTGATTCGTTACTTTTCTGCCTACTCATGCATGACTATTTCTTTGTTTTCTTCCAAATCATGAGAATCAAAACCAAAAACAACCGGGTTACTGTTGAAGCTCTTGCATTGGCATACATTGTGAAATGATATTGTGTGTTCTTAAAGATGCCAACATTGGGACTGATGCTGCATCCATGTTATATCATGCAGACTGTAATAGTTTGGAGCTGCTAGGTGGGGAAAACACACAATTCTGAGCATAAAGGATATTGGTAATGTCTGACAGCTGACTACAAAGCAGTGACTACAAAAATGGTTGCTAATTGGTAGCTGCAAAAATGGCTCTTGAGACACCAATGCCACAATAACATCTTGACAAAATTATTTGGCAAGATATTCATGTCCTGCATCAGGTTGAGTTGTAAAAACCGTGGTTTTTGTACTTTCATAGCCATTGTGCGCATGTTAGCCTGCTGACATTAGCATGTAGCTAAAGCTCAACTCTGTCAGCCTCACCAAGCCGCTGACAAGGCAGTTTACTGTCTGTCATACCATTTGCTACCTTTCTCTCCTTCTTTTCTATTTTGTCTGTTATTTTAGGAAGGAGGGTTCCACTAAGTTTTTCCTTAGCGAATGAACTGTGAAAAATGAAGCACACAAAAAGCAATACAGATAGCTAATGTATGTTTACCGGTGACAAGGTTTTGTAATGGGAGAAACCAACTTGGAATGATGCATGAACCTTTGTAATCCTGAATATTGGGATCGCAATACTGTTTTTCTCACTTATCCAACTCTGACAATGCATGGGATGTTCACAATTTGTTTTCACTCATCCTGGAGGAGTCTTAACCAGACAAAGCCTTTTGCTTCGACTTCCATGCTCCCTCCATGGTTGGCTTGGTTTAGATTGCTGAGCCGTCCTGCAGTGAAGTTCTTCAGCTATTGTCTCTGAGATTACCTGTTTAGGCCCATACCCAAACCAATACCTTGTCAAGAACAGCAATAAGTCACTGGACCAGCCCCATCTAATTCACATGTCAAGTGTACCTGAGGACTTTATTCCAATATAGCTCAGGCTGTCCAGCTGAAACATCCTTATCAGGATGCATTGGAGGGGAAAAGGGCCGACCAGCGATTGCAATAACATCTCAATAGAGCAGACTCTCAAGAGACAGCTGAGCAGGTTTTGACCAATGACTAGCACAGCCTATCACAGAGCATATAAACATACATATTAAAATGTAAACCACCTCATTCTCAGAAAGTTAGTATGGTTTAAATGTAGCCCAAAGGAGAAGCCGTTGGCATTTTAGGACTTAACATATACTTGAGGCATACGCTTTTCCACTGCACAATTTTAAGTGTCCTTTTAGAAAACCACTTACTTTGAAAGCATTGACATTAGAAGGGAGTATTTATTTCAGTGATTTCATTAAATACATGCTGTCTGTGTTGGCAGAATGTAAATGGTTTCTACATAGCATTGGGATGACATTAATGGATGCACAGACACTAAATCACAAGACAGTTTATAACAACATATGTGGCTGCTTTCTGGAACATAACCTTTTTATTTCAAAATTGATTTTAGTGAGATTATAGTATGTAAACGCTTACAGACAATTATCAAAGGGTAAGTGTTTTATATGCTGCTAAGGTATTCTGAATATATATATATATATATATATATATATATATATATATATATATATATATATATATATATATATATATATTAACACTGCTGCCTGTGTCTGGGTGAAAGCCTTTTGTGTTTTCACGCTCCCTACTGACTAATATTTATTTATTGAGTTTTTGTTTTTCAAAGCAAGAGTTTTATAAGGTTAATATTTAAATAAAACCAAAATGTCCCCATTGCCAGACAAAGAGGCTGCAAACTTATGTCTCAAAGAGGGAGGAATAGGGAGACGTCGTAATCCAAAGTATGGCCTCCGGGATGTTTTGCTATGCTGTTTCGGGAACAGGGATGGAAAGAGAGGGTTTGGGAGAAAAGAGAGACTCTTCCTTCAAGGGCCTTAAGGAAATCTTTGTATGTGTGTCCTCATATGGTTTATGTGTTTATGTATGAGTGTGTGAATCTATCATAACAGATACAGCGTGCGTTTGGGAGTTCAAAGGCAGTGGGACTTTGAAATGGTGAATACCATCATATAGGCCTTTTGGCAGAAACGGCCATGTATAGAAAACAGAGCTTTGATGGTTTGTGTTTGTGTGTGTGTGTGTGTGTGTGTGTGTGTGTGTGTGTGTGTGTGTGTCCATGCACATGTCAGAGATTGGATCTGCAAACCATATACTCAGACCTTTAACTAACTAGTACTGTCTCTAGTATATATGTTTGTTTTTGTATTTTGCTTCATAACGTCTTGGAAAGAGATTCAAATGTTTAAATCAAATTGTTTAAATGTAAGTATTTTAACAATGATGAAAAGTGGAGGAGATGGTTTGTTCTTCTTTGGGAAAATATTTAAGACTTGTCACTTTAGTTACTCAGAATTAGACTTGGGGAAATGTCACGTTCACACTAACTTCATGCTCACTCAGCTCATTCTGTGAATGTCATCCCACAGTGCTGTTCCCAGCACAGTAAACGCAGCACACAGCGTGATTGACCACATTACCAAGGAGAGTTGGCAATGCTTTCCCACTTGGGAGAACCAGACAAATACATTTACACCACTGTATTTCACTTTATCTGCTACTTAAAGCCCCTGTGTGTAGGTTAGAATGTGTGCCTCAATATATCATTCTGAGAAAAAAAAAGGGACAGTTCTCACTTTGAATTGCTATTCTTGTTCATGTAGAAAAAAACATAGACAGGCTGCTGTACAGTACTACAGAACGTACAGAAAAGCTTGTAATGCTGCTTCCTCTGTCATCTGATGATGGTAGAACGGTAGCTTGTTGAATTGCCTTAACTTAATTCATTCCACACATTTTCAAACTACTTTCCTTTACCTATGAGGTGGATTCATACATAATAGATTCCTATTCACCTTAGATTAGTCACTATATACGGGGATATGACCTACATCAATCCGGTATGAATGTAGGTTATATTAAAGAGATTCAATTATATTATCAAACTTGAAATTCTATTTGCTGAATCTGAGTTTAAAGCAGCACCATTAACAAGTTAACTAATGTCTTTGAACGATGTAAATAGTGTCACTTGTTGGGATGTACCCACAGAGAATTATCACCCAACTTGGCTGGACAGCGTTTTAGCTCACTGTTTTACTTTTAAAGCCAATAGCATTACTATTTTTATTTAGTCTCATTGTTTTGTTTGTCATTATCTGACCTGCAGCAGAGGGCAGACATTTTAAGCAAAACCGTACTGATAAAACCACTGGAAGTTACTTCCGCAGCCAACGGATAAAGTAGCAACCAGCTGGTATACGGGGGAGCATGTATTTCATGTTTATCATTTCCATGATAATTGGGATTTTTTAAATTCCACTGGGATTTTTAATCTCTTTTACAAGGCTTCCTGGCGAAGATTGCAATGTAAAAGTTTCACCAGAAAAAAAATGGTTTTCGAACAACGTGCGTGGAAACTCAAATGAGAGACGACTGGTGACGCAGCATGATCCTGACTCTCACATTTTCAAAAATATCCCCATAATCAATTGCTTGATAGAAACCTCACTTGAATATATTGTTCCTTGTAGAAAAATAAAAACATCTGTTCTATAATAGAGTTACAACTTGTTCCTTTGTTTTGTCAGCGTTTGGTCTCATTTCACAAAGATTCATCTGAACAACATAAAAAGCAGATTCCTCAACCCACCAGCAATGGACGAGACAAAGCTTTACATAATAGTGTCGTCCACATAAAAATATCATTCTTGTTAAATAGGACCTAATATGGACTTGTAAGAAACTTCCTTATGATTGCTTACATGTTTACCATATCAACTTTATTACATACTTAAAGTGCTGCTTTAACATTGCAGTACATTTTGTACTATTTAGTGGATGTACTTATGGTTTATTGTGACAGAAATGATTCATCTTTAGCCAGAATTGTTGCATTGTTTTTGTAAAACATGACTAATCAAAGCAAAACTCAAGTCTGCATCAGTAATCCAACTGGAGGCATGTGTTGTATTGTTCCACATGAGTGACAGTTCTGCTAACAGAAGGAGGGAGGAGGTTCCTCAAGTCAACATAGTCTCCCTCTCTATTGTAAATGTGTGTTTGGGTCACAGGAGGGATAAACAATCTGACCAGTCAGTGCAATTAAAGTTGTATAAGCTGGAGCATGATTGGTCTGATAATATAAATAATGAAAACAATATTTACTAAATGGGTCTTTAATGATGTATGAACAGGTAGAACACGATTAGATACCACCCCCTCAAGACAACCAACTAAAGTAACAATGCAGTTAAGCAATGGCAAAGCTGAGGCATTAATAAGCTGCTATTCAGGATACAGGAGTGCTTTTGTTAGCATGCAGCAGGATTTGAGTACTTTCACACCACGAGCAAAATTTCTAAAAGGCCCTTTGTTCAACAGTATTCTGAGATACAAGTAGCCATGGTCACAGGTCAGTAATTGGTTTCTATGTCGATTTTTTTTCTATCAAATAATTCTCATCAACAATATGTAAAAAAAAAATAATTAAAAGAACTCACTGACTTACTTATTTGTCGCAGATTTTCATCGACTGTCATGCATTTTCACAGCAGAACAGTGTGTTCTTTCCGTGACACAGATCTTCAGAATTGTCGTGTAACTAGCTTTGAAGTTGGTGACGTACCAACAATCTTTGCCTGCACTCATTATAAATGATTAATCTCACTGTTTTTGATTATCACATTTTTGGGAGATTTTGCATATTCATTCGACAACTCAATTACACCACAATGCTCCGTTATTAAAGGGAACAGCGGGGGCTTTGATTACATCTGTGTGTGTCGTCGGGCTTCGGTTAAGCTATTTGGTATTCATGCATCGTTTGACAGACGGTGCTCGATTGTATTGATACTCTGTTTTTTTGTGTTTGTCTATTTCTGCACAAACTCTGGTCAAGAGTTGAATTCCGGTGCCTTTCTAATAACTCTGATTAAAAATCAGCATCTGTACTCTGTTTGAAGTCTTTAAAACACGGCATGAAACGAATTGTAATCAGCTATTTTATACATGATTGAAATATGTAAAATATCCATAGGAACAAAAATGTGTTTGTTTGTTGCTATATATGGAAAAGCAAATAGCCTCTGTATGTTTTATATTATGTTCACTTGTAGCCTACTCACTTCCTCCTGTCTTTTCTCCCTTTGCACCTTTCTTTTCCCTTTCACCCTCTTTTTTATCCTTCATAATCCTCTATCAATTTATCCTGATTCCCGTGTGTGCCCCAACAATCTTCTTCTATCCACTTTCACCCACTTCCCCGCCTTTCCGTAACTACTTGCATCACCCCCTCCCTCTGTCCAGTGGAGGGCCAGTGGCTGGAGTGGGGCCTGTGGTCGAGATGCAGTGTGACGTGTAACACAGGAGCCCAGCAGAGGCAGAGACGCTGCAGTGCATCGGTGCATGGATGGGCTGAATGTAAGGGCCCCCATCAGGAGAGCAGAGAATGCACCAACCCTTCCTGCAGTGGTAAGGCCTACAAATGAATGCTATAGTATTCATACTTGCATGTTCTTTAAAAGGCATGCTGCAAAGATGTAACATACATGATTGAAAAGCATCTGTATGTTTTTTTTGGGGGGGGGGCGGGATTTGTGTTCCACTTACCAGCAATGTATGTGTTAATTTGGCACATACATTGTGCCAAATTAACATCTCATGCTATTAAAAAATGAATAATAATATTTAGAAATCTTGTATCCTTATTTTGGGATCCATCAACGTCTCCCTTTCATTTCATCTTTTAACCTTACATGCTGATCGACTTCAATCTCCACCTTCCTCCCCGCTCCCCAAACGTTACCGACGGTGCTTTGGTCCTGTTCTAGGTGGAGGTAGCTGGGGCAGCTGGAACCACTGGAGTCTCTGCAGCAAGACATGTGACTCCGGTTGGCAGCGTCGCTTCAGGATGTGTGAAGGCTCCGGACTACAGGGCTACCCCTGCGATGGCTCGGGAGAGGAAGTCCGGGCCTGTAATGAGAAGAAGTGCCCTGGTCAGTGACTCAGTGAATGTGTGTTTGTTTGTGTGTGTGTGTGAGAGAGATGATAAAATGAGGAAGAATCCCCGTTATGTGTATGCCTGTGTACATAATATTCCTGCTTGAAAACTATATCAACACTTTTTTTTTTTGTTTTGCCTTAGACATTTAGTTTTCTGTGTGGGTGGATTTCTCTGCATGCCTCTCCGAGTTGGTCGCTGTTAGAGAGAAAAGGCGTGTGCGTATGTATCTGTGTGAGCCCAATCTGCGCAGTATTTGTCGGGCAGAATGGACGTGATTCCCAGTGGTTCGCACCACAGCCAAAGGCTTCTATCACAATTTTAGAACTGCCTTCTTCTTTATGTGCCTCTAGTCGGTCTTCCTGTCAATTCACCCACCCATCCATCTTTACCTCGTTATTGATTTTGCATGTCCGCGCCTTGTCGCGCTTTCCTTGTCTCCTCTCAGTTCACCTGAGAGATACTCTGTTTGTCCTTATGTCGTTTCTCTTTAACATTGTTTTATATTGCACTCACTGTCTCGCGCTTGCTTTCACTATTTCTGTGCCCCTCTGGCTGATAGTGGGAGAGACGTTTATTGTCTGAGTGTTAGCAGCTGCAGGAAACAGTGGGGTTTAATAAGCATACCTCTTGACTGAAGTTGTAAGTGCGTGTGAATATGCAAGTATACATTCTGTACAAGCCTGAATGCCACATGTGTACGTGCTGGCTTTGATATCTGACAGGCGACAAATGATAAACCTCTGTGTGCAGCCTCCACCACGACCCCTTTGTTTTGAGTGGCTCCCAAGCCCTTTTTTACACAAGACGAGGATCTCGCCTGGTAGAATTTCAGGGCAATATCATACCATATTTTCTCTATTTCAGCACCTCTCTCTCTCTGTGTCCCTCTCTCTCTCTTTCTCTCTGCATCCCTCTCTGTCCCTCTTCATCTCTCAGCATCGCCGCTGCCAACCCCTCGTCTGCCCCCTTGGAATATCTTCAGAGCGCTCTCCCCTTTTTCTTTTTATCAGGGTTATGAAAGAGAGGGAGGGGGGAAAAATAGATGAATAAAGAGAGGGGGTAAGATGAAGAGGGAATGCGATACTGTACTGAGGCAGTGACACTGACAGAGAGCACTGAGCAATGTACAAGGGAATAAGATTGGGAGCTGCTGCAGGAGAACATTGATTTGAATCTTGTTTTTTGTGCTTCTCTGTCTCCCTTCTTTTTCCCGCTGCTATATATGTCTGTTGGAGTGTGTGCGTGGAGATTTTTCCTATTTTCTGCGTGCCTGCTAGACTGCGGTCCATTTAAACCTTTTCGATGTATTTCTCGCCTACCTCTACAGCTCCTCATGAGATATGTAAAGAAGAGCACCTTCTCTCAATGTCATGGAAAAGAGCCTCAGCTGGAGAAACGGTCTACAACAAGTGTCCAACTAACGCCACTGGTCAGTTGCGTGTCATGTTTTAGACATCGAGTAGCTTTAAGAAGAGTTCACGTCTTTAGTCAAAATCTGAAATGACTTAATGCTATGTGGTTCATAAAATACACAAACCAGTCATAGGGTGGCATTAGAAAATGTATAACAGGCATAAAAAAATACCTCAGCAACATTGACTCTATGTTGACACTCAGTAGCTAGCATAAACAACAGCCACAGAGAGAGGATATACAAAACCTACAGAAACCCATAGACATAACAACAGAAAACGCACAGAAAGAAAAAATAGAAGATATCCAATAAACGCTAAACCTGTTAAGCAGGAGATACAGGCGTCCTACCGTGAATAAAGGTGAGCACTTGGTAGTTAGCATGAGCTTAGCTAGCTTCACTGAGAGAAAGAAAGCATCCAAAGGAATTTAGCAGACAATAATCCCATAGTTTCCATGAGTAGAGCTACTATGGGAGACAGAAAGAAACAACAGAGAAACAAACCGTATTACATTGAAAAATAGATACAATTATAATCAGGATATCCTAAAATACTCAACTCTCTGTGTTTAGAAAATTAGCTGTGATTCTGGTCCTGGATCAAATATGTACTCGGTTTGATTTACATGCTTAAATTAAGGCTCATTCACCCAAAATGTCCCTAAACACTATCACTGTCTTGAGCTTTGGTGTACAGAGGAATTTATTTTAACGTGTCCAACTTGTGTATTATTCTGCATATCTCTAATTTGTATCCCTAATTCATGAAAGTAGTCAAACCTTATTTGTGTGTTACTTACACAGCAATGTTAATTTAAACTGAAGAGTTCCTCCAGCAGCTGGCTGCTAGACCTTTACTTTCAACTTCCAAAAGCAGAAACAAGAACATCCATTCATTACTTTTAGACAATTTCTTCGTCAGAATGTAAGCCAAGAGCAGATGTGGTTCAGAATACCTGTAATAGAAACATCTTTCAAGCATCTTTTAAACTCTGACATGAAAACATGCCTGCATGAATTTGGTAGCTTGCCAAACGAACATTTAAGCTTCAAGAATATTACATTTAAGTTAAATCAATTTGCGAACACAATTTAATTAACCGCAAAACTGCAGTTTAATTATGTCACTATCCTACTAAAAGGCAAAGCCACAGTTCACTAAGTGCATATGTATTTGGCTAGGGAAAAGATTTTGTGTTTTTTAAGTATGTTTGAAGCTTTTTCCAGTTTGCGGGCTGCCAAACACCTTAATGCTGCATGTGATGAATGAGAACAAGAAAGATGTTTGAATATTTTTAGCAATAATATATATTAATAGATAGATAGATAGATAGATAGATAGATAGATAGATAGATAGATAGATAGGTAGATAGATAGATGTAGTGAAGAGGTAGGATATATGTTTTTAAATAACTACAACAATCTTTCTCCATTTCCCCATCAATGTACATTGTAGTTAGGTACAACAGCAGGTTCGTTGACTATAAATGAAAGGCTTTCCTGATCATAGTCAATGGCTATTGGACCCCATATTAACAGGAATAGATTATGTGTTCTCAGGCCGCTTTCCTTTCTAAATGTGTTGAACTCCATGTAAAGTGTTTGTCTCTGCTTCTCTCTTTGTCCAGGATCTGCTAGTCGTCGTTGCATGCTGGACAATAATGGAGTTGCTTTCTGGGGTCCTCCGAGCTTCGCCAGATGCGTCTCACTTGATTATAGATATTTACATTTATCTGTAAGTTCCCTTTTTTCCACAAATAGAAGAGAAAACACTGTATATGCTTTCATCATTTGAACCAGTTAGTTGCACTATCACCTTCTATCATAACTCACCTTCAACAAATGTGTCTGTCTCGTTATCTTCTGTCTCAATTGTCCTTTTTTTCACTCATTATGTATCTCTGTTCAACTTTCTTTTGTCAAAAGTTTACTCAAAATAGCGACGTGTTTTTACTCGGGGCTTGCCGGTATCTCTAATTAGCTTTTTCAGAGCTTTGCGCTCACACTTTATCAATTAATGAACATAGCTAATGAATGTGTTCATCTGCCAGACTGTTTTCCTGCTCTGTGAACTTCAACCCCTCTCATCTCTTCGATGACGGCAGAGAGAGATGAGGGTCAGGGATTGTACGTGACGAAGCTGATTGCACTGTTAGCTTCTGTTCCAACCTTTCATTAACACTAGGAGTCAATAATTAATTTTCTATGATTGCTGTTATCTTCTGTTCTTCCAGGCGCTCTCTCTCTCCATCTCGCCATCTCTCTATCGCTCGCTCTGAAATTCATATACACACAGCCTTGCTTTCTGTATCTCTGTCTCTAAAGTGATGAGATCCAATTTCTGCCTGAGATTGCTGCTGGGCCTCTTTTTGCTCACCTATTTTAGGCACAAGCACACAAAAATTCCAACATGTACCTTCTGTATATACTCCTGCATTGAAACACTCCTCTCAGCTCACATCCAAAACCTTCTTTTGATTTCTTATGAAAAAACATCAACTTTGGTTAGTGTGGTCTCTCTGTTTATGACATTTTCACCAGCGACATATTTTGAATAAGAAAACGTGTACTACATACAGTAAACTACATACAGTAAGTGCCAATGGGCATGCCTTCAATCATCTTGACTGTTACAAGCAGAGGTGAAAACCAGAAAGTGTTCTCAATGTCTGTCTCTCTCTGCACATTTTAGTTACGAGAGCATCTCGCGAAGGGTCAGAGGACCCTGGCTGGGGAGGGCATGTCTCAGATCGTAAGGAATCTCCTGGAGCTCTTGCAGAGGAGGAGCTACTACAGTGGTGACCTTCTCTTTTCCACGGAGATCCTGCGAAATGTGACGGACACCTTCAAAAGAGCAACCTACATCCCAGCTACAGACGACGTGCAGGTAGGCTGAGCCTCTGACCCCCCTACCCTTTAAGTCACGAATCATACTCGACACACGGTTAAAGACACACTCTCACACACAGGCACACTTGCAACACCTCAACATTAGTTTTCAATGGAGAAACTCCACTTCCTACAGTATTGGGGTTCCATAGCAATGAACCACTGCAGCTACATAGTTGCAATTGCCTCAAACTGCATCCCTGTATGAGGGGAAATTGCTCCTGTCTCATTCAAGCATTTGACAGATATTATTTTAGGTTTTACTATATTCGGCTATAGGTATTCTGCTCCGCATTTGTTCACCTACAGGTGTGCAAAGTTTGATCTTTAATGTATTACTATATGTCTATGTACAGAGGCTTCAGTCCTAATGGTTGGTGGGTGAAGGTTAGCTTAACAATAGGAGAGAATGGCTCACTTTTTTGTGCACATACAAACAAAATAAGATACCAAAATCTAATGGCTGTGCAGCATTAACCTCTTTATCTTGTGTCTAGAAATTATTCCAGGTAGTCAGCCTCATGTTGGACATGGAAAATCTAGAGAAATGGGAGGACGCCCACCAGGTGAGGCCTCCTGTGTGTGTGTGTATGTGTGTTCCTCTCTATACCTCTTGAACACAATCAGTGACCACCTACTACTGTACCAAGTTTCCTAAATGTGTGTGTGAGTGGGTGTTTGATTATTAAGTACTTTGTGTATGTTAATTTGTGTGTTAAGGTAGGTGTGACTATGTCCTACATTAACTTTTCATTAGAGTCATAAAAACACACCTGTTTAATGAATACAATGGCTCCCCATTAATGACACTGGGTGTGCATGTGTGCACATTTGTGTGTGACCCAGACTGAGTAGAGGTGTGTTTACTTGCCATCTGGACACAATAAAAGAGCAACCAAATATGATATTATGTCCCACTTGGTAACAATTCATACCACCCTGGAACACACTATAAATGATACAAAGAATGAAAATGTTTCAGTGGGTGACATGTGTCTCAAAGAAAGTTTGTGATGGATAATAATTACGACGACGTTGGGATCAATGCTAATCTCGCCCCCCCATCAATCTATCCACAGGTCGCTCCGGGTGCTGCTTTGCTGATGAGGATAATAGAGGATTTCATTCACCTCATTGGAGAAGCCCAGAAGCCTTTCCAGAGTTTTCTGGTGGTTACCAACAACCTCAGTAAGCGTCACACAATGGTGGCTCGTGCTTGAGGCATGACAAAGTCAGATAAAAGATTATTTGACACCAATATCAACGTTATTGAACATTCAATTTATCGGATGATAGTCTGAAAGCCTGTTGCTTTCATTTGTTTTGGCTCACCCCATCTGTAGTGTTCTCAGCACTGCACTGAGTGTATGTGGTATCTCTTCATTTGCACAGTGATAACCGTCCAGCGAGAGCCGGTGTCAGCAGTTTCCAGCGATATCAACTTCCCAATGAAGGGCCGAAGAGGGATGAAGGACTGGGCCAGGACAGCAGAGGATAAGCTCTACATCCCTAAAGAGGTCTTCACCATCCCGGCTGAAGGTTAGAGAAATATATCTGGACTATAATGTTGCTAGAAGAACAAGTCACAACAAAATTAGGCTGGTGAAGATATTTTGACCAAACAACAGTTCCGGACGTCTGTTAAATCAGGTAGGAGCACTCAGCCTGTAACCGGGTCCGTTTTAGTTGCCATCCTCACTCTCAGTCTCGATTCTTAAACATATGAGACCTGTTGTCACCCCACTCAGCCCTCTCACTAGCCAAGGTCAGACCAAAAAGTTATCCCAGTGTGGATTCCAACACTCGCAGATGTGTCCTCATGGAAGCAGAGAGAAAGCTTTTCAAGGATGTCGAAGGGTAATGTCGAGAAGAATTTGGACTGCAAAGAGGCCCTGGAGGGCTTCTCAAAAGGATGCAGGACTTTTATATGTGAGGAAGTGTGTCACATCCCCTTGAAAGGATCAAGTCCTCATACAGTTTTTAAGGATGCCTCTGCTTTCAGCAACAAAGCAAAGCAAACTGATGTGCATGTTGTCCATGTGGATTTAAATGAAGCCAAGAAACAAGCAAAGTGATTGTCCAAACATGAGCATGAAGAGAAAGAAGACACCCGGAAGCAGAGGAGCGGGGCTGTTCAGGGGAGACAAGGGGCCTTAAAAGAGTGGAAAGAAAGTGGTTCGTATTAGATCAGAGAATTGCGGTGGCAGATGCGATCCACTACCGAAAAAGGCAAAGGTCACTACCCACTGGAAATTACACTGGCAGACATCCTGTCTGGCACGCCGCCCCTTGCCCAAATTAAAGTTCAGAGAGGCTGCAGGACGAGAGAGCAGAGCTGTCTTTGACCTCGACTTGCTCTGATGACACAGGCTCTCCATGATTGGCGTTGAAGACATCCTGTGAGCTAACCTCACGGGCACTCCACCGCAGCTCACTTACTCTCTCCGTCTCTTTATTATTCACAGTGTAATGTGCTTATATTGTGCTCTTCTTCCATCGAACCATTCATCTCGCTTTTATGAAACGGAACCGGTTTATGTGTTGCCTTGGGTTGTTTTTGCGGATTTTATGGAACAGCAAATTCAGATATCTCAAAGGATGAACGTTAGGATGCAAGATGAGACAAAGGGGTGTACAAAAGCTAGACCTTGTTTAATGCTGCTGCATTGCAATGTTGTCTTTGTTTTCTTTTTCTCCATTTATCTTATCTTTCCATCTTACTTTGCTGCTGTTATGCTTTTTCATCCATCTATTTTTTTTTTTTTTTGGTTCATTATCCTGTTAGTTTGTCACTTGGTGGTGAATGGTTTGTCTCCTGCTGTGCTTGTTGTGCAATAAAAATGACCAGCTGGGTCAATTTTCCTCTGCTTGTCATATGCTATTTAGCACATGCCATTGCCATTTTAGCATATGCTATTTGGTAAATTTTTATATTCAAACTGCATACTGTTGTTCTTACGGCATTATCAGTTATCTTTATGGGAACTATGCCTCTTCCCATGGCAGTCCATCGGGGTCTTCAGTTGATTCCTATCAGGATGATTGGTTCATTTACCCCATAATGAAAGCCTATCTTCGATAGACAGCTTAACTATGTTCATAAAGGCCCTTTGGCACTTTTGTGTGTGCACGTGCGCACACAGTTGCACATGCACAGAGCCAATTGATAGGTTCATGAATCGCTTCACTGGGCAGAGGCTGGGACTCTTCTTCACTGATTTTCAAAGTGACAAACTCCCTCTCTTCCTCGGCTATGTGTCTCTTTCTCACACACTCTCACTGTCTTATAGCCATGCACCCGCATGCATCCAGACACACAAGCCGGCAATATCCTCATATTTCAAATACACCATTGCCGGTACATGCATGCAGTTATGCGCCGTTAAAATCAAAGTATTAACCGAGCAAGAACACAAACCACATGAGCTCTGCTCTCTCTTCTGTGTTAGAGACTGACTTCATTATTTGCAATTTTAACCGTAACTGTGTTGAATTTCCAAATATTACCATTAAGCAAGGAATTTGTGGACTACTGCTGAAGTAAAAGTTGTGTTGTGGAATAGTTTGACATTTTAGGGGGAAGGCCAATTTGTTCTTTTGACAAAGGTGGTACGAGAAGATTAATGCAACTTTTAGTTCTTTCCATTGAGCACAGAGATACAACCAAAGGGGGAAAATAGCCTTGCTCAGCTTAAACACTAGTGTCTGGGGCAGCTATCCAAACAGCTAGCCTGACTCTCTTAAAATTCTGAAGCTATACCCTCCAGTACATCTGACTAATTACTACTTAACACGTAGCTCATTTGATTAATCCATACACAAACAGAACTCTTGGAATGACAATTTGGCCACCTCACAACAACACGACAAGACTCCAAGAAGTCACTGTATCCAACATTTGTTATTCAAGAAACATCTGAGTCCCCAACTTCCATGTCTACAGTAGACACAGTGTGTTACTGAAGTATATGGAGTTGTTGGAAAATGCATTTTTTAACTTAAGAAGGCAACACCTATGAACACATGCGTCCTATCTTACTAAGCTAATGACATTCTGGTTCCAACTCCACACTCACATGAAAGTACTATTGATCTTCTCACTTACCTTTTGGCAATACAAAATGAATAGGTGTATTACATTAACAGCATGACCAGTTTGGTAAAATACATGGTATTGATTAATGTGTTCTATTAGATTTTTTTTTTTACAAATAATGAATTCAACGACCCTTAAAAGGTAGCATTGTAGTCAATAATGTTTTTTCTGAGTTGTGAAAATTACCCGCCTAGTCTGTTCAACTGTGTGAAAGTAATGATATTCCACAGTACTGTCATTTCTTGAAATTGCCTGTGATGTGTACAGAAGTGGAAGAAGCAAACAGAGAGGAACGAGGCCAGGAAAGAATGAAAAGAGTAACTCAGATGGAACTGTTTGGATGGGGCTTTCGATCTTTGATTAAAACGTAGATCATGGCTTTGCATCAACTCCAAACATATCTTTTCCTGACAAATGGTATATTAAAGTTCACAGTTGGCGACTGGTGGTTTACCATTTTGCTGGATTACAGCTGACCACCAATCATTTAGATGTTCGGCGAGCGCAGAGTGACAAAAAGTCGGTTCATGGGAAATTAGGGTTTGGTGATTGAGTGGTTTTGTGGTATTAATCATCCTCTTGCGTGGGAGTGCTACCCCATCATGCAGTGATTTACCATTTACCCACAATACACTGACTTTCTCATTTGCATGCCTTTGCAGACACTGTCCAATTAGGATCCATCACACTCACACGCTTTCTCATGCTGACTTTGATCTGTTTTTTGCCTCCTCACACTCACAATTCCTTTTTTCCCCCACTATTGAGATCTTTTTGTCTCTCCTTCTTTCGCTCTTCGTCTGTCTTGCATAGCTATCTCTCTTCCTGAGTATTACCTCTTCAGCAGACAGACAGATTTTGGATGAGTCACCCTGTATGTCTGATACAATCGGCCCCTCTCTGTCTCTTCCTCTCTAACTCTCTGTGCCAATGCTCTTCCATTGCTTCTTTCAGCCTGAAAGGGCAAAGGAGGGAGTGGCATCCCTCAGCATGAACTCTTCCCCTTTTACTTTTACTTTTGCGTCCCTCACTTGAGACAAAGTGACATTTACAGAGGGACACAACGTCTCTTTGGGAGCCCCTGGTCTTTTTGGTGAAAGAACACCGAAGGGAGTAATGGAAGGCAAGAGGTGAGATAGATAGATATAGATATATACTTTATCAGATGAAGATGAAAGGGGTGGGCACTGAGGAGGAGGAAAGGAAGAAAGGGGAGTTGAAACATGGGGAAAAATTTGAGAAAAGAGCCTCAAAAGGGTGTGGATACTTTGGCTTTATTGAGAGAATGTTGAGAATAATGGAGTTTCAAACTGATGCTTCTGCTGAGCAATAGTTGAGCTGCTAAAAAAGCAAACAAATTGACACAAATTGTGTCTCTAACACACAGAGTGTGAAACCAAGACATTGCACTTGCTGAAGTGGAACATTTTCTGGTTTGACGTCGTCAACAGAGCATTTGTCAGAGGCAGCTCAAGACTTGATGTAAATGAGGCTGAAATTGTGGGTTGATAAGAAAGGTAAAATCTGTGTGTTTCTTTCACCAACTAATAGATGAGTTTGCATCTAGTTTATTTACATTCAATTACCTATTTATCTTTGAAGGTTGAAATCAATCACAAAGACCAACACTCTGCAACCTCTCATTTAACTGTCAGATTCGCAGGTTTGATATTGAATGTAATTTCCTATATCTTCCCAGTCAATATACGACCAAATGTGTTATATTCTTGTTGATATTTTGAATATTTATTTGATGCAATGAGCCGTTAATCTACCAAAACATTTTAGAAAGTCTTCCCATCGATCTCTAGCTGTACTGTACAAAAAGACATCTTCAACATCCCGTGTCCTTGCACAAGGGCTGGAGAAGAATACAATAACTGACGGATGCATTTATACTTGAAAATGAAGATGATTTAGAATAAATCATGCCATCTATTTAAGCTGGTTGTATATTCTCCTGTGTTTTCAGAGACGGAGACAGGGGCAGAGGCAGAGACAGAGACGGAATCAGAGTCGCCAATGTACTATGTCATCGGAGCCATCTTGTACAGGACGCTGGGTTCCATCCTACCAGCACCAAAGTGAGTACCTCTCATGTCCACTGACTAACTATTCTTAGTTTTTTCAAACCTTTTTCTCCTTGTACTTCTTTCCTTGTTCTTGGCTTTACCTTTCTGCATCTCTTTTTGTCAATACCTTCTCCAACAACTTTCAATCTCCCTTGTCTTTGTTGTTTTTCTTCTTAGTTTCCCTTCCCACTATATTTCTATTTCTGTGCCCTTTCATCCATCGCTTCTTCTCTCTATCTAATTCCAACCTTCAAATCTACATTCTCTCTCTCTCTCTCTCTCTCTCTCTCTCTCTCTCATGCTTCTCTCCTCTCCTTATGTCTGCATAGTTTTTCAGACAAATGCATGTATTTTTCCAAAAAGTACATTTCCTAGATGTGTTTTTCTTTCCTTTTCTTTTGCATTGTCAATGTATTTTTGGAAGTGTACAGTGGTGATTCGAATGGGGGCCGGACTAATGGGTTCCGAGAGTTCTATAGAACTTGAGAAAATAGAAGATAGAAGGAATCAGGAGGTTGTCAAAAGGCCACTGTGATATTGTGTTTGTGTTGGCTCTGGGCCGTGTTTTCAGGTCAGTGCTCCTGGTTGTGGATGAGCTGGATCTGTTGAAACCCTACATCCCTGTAGCTCTGCTGAATTTCAATCGGTCCATTGTTCTGTTTTTACTCAGGCGCGAACTCTGACTTTCTCCCGTTCTCATTAGGTTTTTATTTCTCTGTATTTTTATTTACTTATTTTTGTTGTGTATATATTTTTGCGAGGACTCAGAAACCATCAAAGAAATAGCAGGTTACTGTGTGTTTCTGAATATATTTGGATGTGTGTTTGTGTGTATGACAAACAGCATAAGAAAGCAACTCAGCAGTATTTCTCTTTCTTGTCATTCACAATCAAATAAACCTTTTTTAACCAAACTTGAATGTGCAGTATAGTTCTTAAAACAATCACACTCTTTTGTTCTGTGACTGTGCGTGTTTTTGCAGCCTCCCTGCTGTGATCAACTCCAAGATCCTTACAGTGACAATACGGCCAGAACCGCAACCCAGCAAGCCCATGGTGGTGGTGGAGCTGTCCCCACTTTTTAATGTAAGTTTAATCGTTATCTCCCATTATCTCCACACTGTTTTATAAGTTTTCTTGCAATGCAAAACCCTGGTGTGTCAATGAGCTCTAGATCATTTCAACATAATGTATGAGAGAGTGGATATTATTCACTTTCACGTGCTAAACTTCCACAACCAGATGAGTGTGTAGCTTTAAACCAAAAGAAGACATATTTTCTCATTAACATCAACGTATTGCAGGCAACAAAAGAGTAATGTATTCCATATAAGGAGCATTTGTTTGCATTTTTATATGTCATACTTGTATAATAAGCAAGCTTGGGCCAAAAAGGACATTTGTCCAAGGCTTTAAAGTGCTGCATGCTATAAAGTGCCATAGTGCTGGTTGAATTGCCTGAATAAATGCAGACCTTTTTGACTTTCTTATATCTTAGCGTCTCCTGGTGCCTATTCAGTTTATATTACAATGGAGTGTGTTATTATAAACGACTCGTGTGGTGTCTTCAGTGAAAAGGACTAAGTGCAAGTTTAATGAGAGGCACTCTTCACGACCCCAATAAGATGTGGGTTTCATTAGCCATTCTTCTGTGCAAAGGTGGGCACAGTTTGAAAATAATGTTGAATATTTAATGGTTCTATCTAGACGACAAAAACACACACACGCATAGTAAAATCTTCCAATGAAATCAGTTTCTTGCTGTGTCAACCGGGACCTGAGGGTCAAAATGATTGCAGTGTTTTATTATGAATACTTTGTATTCTTCCTCCATCCCCCGCCACTCCATCGCCCTGCTTTAAACTACTGATTCATTACTTAATTATGGCATTTCCTTTATATGTCTCTATCTTTTATCTCCCTTTTATTATGCTTTTTAACACTTTTGGCAAAGGAGTGTTACGGCAGGTTTCACACGTGCTGTCTAGAGGATGATGTCTTAATGCTGATCCAAGCACGCTGCTCTGGACTGATAACCCGAGGCACCCGCTGAGGATAGACACTTTTCTCGCACAGTACAGTACTGGGCTGGGATGCACAGATGCATACCTTAGACCAGTCTGTATGTGAGAACATTCTTATGCTGCTTAAAGGGAATCTTCTAGTATTTAGCATTATACTTTTCAAAATTTTGGATATGCACAAGAGATGAAAGAAATGGTGAAATTTGATGCAGCAGAGGCTGACATATCCTGACTTTCAGTGCCTTTGCATGGGTCAAGTACCGGACATGGTCAATACTACTATTCCCTATAAAGCACCTGAAGAGTGTTTTTCATTCGAGCTTTCTTTTCTGGAAAATTATCACATTATTTAAACTCCATGTCCCCATCTTATAATAAAGGCTTTAAAAAAAACTCCCTAAATTACAGGAAAGAAGTTAATCTACAGCATAACAAACATCAATAGGAATATTTGACCGAAGTGATGTAAAACATTAATTATACGATATTTGAAAATCTATTCGATATAACAAATGCAATTATATTTCAGCGGAAAAAGGATGAGCACAATACTAATTTAGTTTAATTTGAAATGCAACCAGTGCTGATATCCAGGATTGTTTGATATTAATTAGGATTTTAGCAACTCCTAAAAGCAAAATACATGGCAACAATATAGCCAAAATTGTCTCTTTTTTTTTCATCATTTGGCGAATACACCTATATGCTTTTTTTGCTAAGAGTTGTACGAGTAGGTCGATACCATTTGAATATGAAGCCATAGCTAGCAGCCGGTTAACATAGCTTAGCATAAAAACTGGACAAATTGTAACGCTGCTAGCTACCTCGCTGGCTGGAGGTTATACAATCACATTACACTACCGCTAAACATTATCCTCACATTTAATGTTTCCCCCTGTTTTCAGTCTTGATGCTAGGCTAAGACAGGCTGCTGGCTGTAGTTTCTTATTTAAAGGAAGGATTATTAGAGTTATCAGTCAATTCTTCCAACTCTTCGAAAGAAAGAAAATAAGAAAAAACAATCCCTTTAAGACATTAAAGACGTATACATTCAAGATATAACCATCTAAACTGCAAAAAAAGGAAGTAAATCTAATTGAATTACATTCGGTTAAACACCTGTAAGAGCACTCAAGAATATTTGAATTCAAAGGCAGTGTTGACGTGTCGATCATTTCTCAGCTCGGCCTGAACTTCATTCGGCAGAAAATGCTGTTGGGAACCAGAGAAGGCGAGAGGATGAAAGGGAGCGCAGAGTCTCCTGTCATGGTCTTCAGCTGCAGTGCCGTAGATGTTGACCTTGGCAGTTGTAGAAACACCTTGCTACTGCAGCAGTGCCGGGGCGGCAGCTGCCCCGGGCTTCGCTCTCGAAGGGAGGTGTTCTGTAGGGGTCTGTGCAGGGCCATGTCTTCACTGAGAGAACATCTGCTCCAGACTCCTCACATATTTTCCTGTTGCCAAAGCGTGTATGTGCATGTGTTTGTGTCTGTGTGTGTGTGTACGTGTGTGTGTGTACGCAGGAGGCTATGAAAGCTATGTCCTAAGAGTAGACCAGTAGACCCACTACCCGTCCTCTAGCTATCCTTCAGTTAGCTTTTCCATGTATGCAAGGCAGCTTTGTTTAGCTTTAAGAACATCGGCCATACGCCTTTTACAGTACGTCTAAAGGTTATCCTCACATTATCCTTACTTTTCCCCTGTTTTCAGTCTTTATGCTAGGCTAAGACAGGCTGCTGGCTGTAGCTTCTTATTTAACGGAAGGATATTAGAGGTATCAGTCATGCCAAGGTCGACATCTACAGCACTACTACAGCTGAAGACCATAGCAGGAGACTCTGCTATCCCTTTCATTCCCTCGCCTCCACTAGTTCCCATCAGCAATGTATGCCTAATGAAGTTCAGGCCGAGCTGAGAAATGATCAACATATGTTCACACTGCCTTTGAATTAAAATAGTCCTGAGTGCACTTACAGTAGTTTCATTGAATGTAATGAATGCAATGAACTTTCATCTTGCTATGTCGATGGTTATATCTTGAATGGAGACATCTTTAATGTTGTAAATCTTAAATCTCTTTTTATTGAATTGTATTTCTCCTCAAGAGTTAAAGGGAATTGAATCAGACAAGAAGCATCATCGATATTGCTCCATTTCATAATCTGAGTCTATAATATTGGATTCAAAGTAGAAGGCTTTTAAGACCAGCGTGGTCCGTTGCAGTATCTAATTGTATCTGATTGGCTGACCATATTCACAGCCAATATGCATTAGTCATATTACCTCTAAGTGGTATACCACATATGGTTGTGAATACCTTGAAGAAAAAGGCTGTTCCTTTTAAAAAAGGTTATCGCCATAATTACCGTCCATGAATACAGCTGTTAGAATCAGACAACGTCACTCTCTTTGAGGAGCATCAGTCTAGCGGACGCTGTTATTATGCAACGAAAAAGGAGGCAGACACTGTGGGAGTACACGGGTGTCAGTCCCGCTGCAGCATACAGTCGGGCGTGATGCATGCTGATTGATAGTTGAATGCCAACAGAGCCCGCCACGCTAATGCACGCCCAGAGACATCTAATGTCAGTGGCGGCAGCGGCGGTCTGCGCGTGAGGCAGAACAAAGCTCTGTCATCCATCAATCTGTGTCGCCCAGCTCTGATCCTGTGTACATAAACCTTGCATCATCCTGTCCTCTTACTTTCAGCCGTGCAGAGACCCCAGGATTCACAGATTCATGGGAGATCAGTCATGAACTGTTCAGAGGAGGAGGGGTGACCTTGCCTTTAGAGAAATACATCCTCGGCGTGCAGACTTCAATGTGCATCACCACCTCCTCTCCCTTTTTGCTTTATTCAAAATGTGTTTTATATTGGGCGGGGGGGGAACTTTAACCTTCACTAAAGAAGAGGTGATGTCTTCAAATTTTTCTCAACTTAAGGGGACTGTTTTTTCTTTAAGAACAGAACAGTGTGGCTGTGGAATTACTGCTATAATCTCCTTTACCATAAGGGGGAGCTCAAAGGCAAAGGGCTTAATGCAGGACTCAGGAAGGACCAACAGACCAATATAGGGAGGGATCCATTTTCCTCTGCATCAGTGGAATACGGTATCTCAACTGTGGGTACCTCATTTAGTTACAGATCACCCAGATCAGTCTTACTGTAAAAGACGCAGAGAGGGTTTCAGTTAGCTATAATTGTAAAACTGTTGCTTCAGGAATGACTGTAAGAACATAATCTTGGATCCAGACCAGACGCCTACTAAGTTCAACTAAAACCAATCACAATTTAATCCTCACCAAATGAGGCGTGCAGGTTAAGAGGGCCCAGACGAGTCTTTAAAAGCAATCAATACAGAGATCACTGAGGATCACCAGTGGAACCCGGTGTGATGAGTCAGTTAAAGATATTGATCCTGTGATTGATTCACTGATTGAGTCATAGCGAGTCTTCCTTCTCCACCACGTGTGATTGAGCTTTGATTACCAGATGATTCACCTGCCGCTGGACCCCATTGAGTTTTGGCTCCAGCGAGTCGGTGGATTAAGAGCTGGATAGAAAATCACCAGCGCTCAGACCACCGCGAGGCGTTGTGCGACTTAATTCAACGTGTTTTTTTATTTTTATTTTTTTGCTTAGAATACATATGAGGATGTTCAGAGATTCATATTTTATTCAGTACATTATTTGACTTTAGTGCGTCGTGACACATTCTGAAAGGTCCAGTTCTTCACAATAAGTGTATGTGATACTGAAGTACATTTTGCTGCTTCATAGTTGTTTACTTTTACTTTACTACTTCTCACTGTGGTTGTACTTAAGTAAAGAAGTTTAATGTTGTTCCACTACTGGTTGTTATGTAATGTTTATGACCCCAACTTGCTGTGTATTATTGTCCATGAAATAGGCTCTTCTTTTCATCTCAATACCTTCAATTTATTGCTCACAAACCTTCTCTCTTTTTGCAGCAGCAGCTATTTGCTACTATGTCCTCTGACAATGACTCTTTCTCCATCTCTTCCCCCCACCGTCCGACTCAATCGGTCTCTTTCATTGTCTGTTTACCTCTCTCCATCGCCCATGCAGCATTACTCTTTTTCCTCTGGCAACGAGCTATTTGGTCTTCGCTCAGCCTCCATCTCTCACTCATCCTCTAGACTGGCAATAACAGCTTATCCCCCCCCCCCCCCCCCTCCTTCTGTATCTTACAGGGTACATCCGATCCACAGTGCGTTGTCTGGGACTACGGCAACCCGTAAGTTACTCTAAATGATTCTGATGAGTGCATGTGAGTGTACAGTGCGGTAAAGCATGTCTGTCAGGGTGTGTGCCTTGATGTTTATCTTGTGTGTGCTCATGCCCATTCAAATTAATTTCATTAATGAACTGAAAACAGTCTAATGAAGTTCCCTGTGTTTGTGTTAATTAAATTGGTCAATGAGAACAAACACCATTCTCCGTGTCGCTAAGAATTCATGAGTGACATCACTCGGCACCTGATTGGAAATGCTTTGGTCCTCTTCTCCAACTTTTACCTTTACTCACACTATGGTAGAGCGTTAAATCTTAATTCTGAATCGTAAACATTTGGATCAATTTAAACCAGCCAGTAATATGACACCAAACAAGAGAAAAACCTAATGTGTTTGTTTTTTTTCTCTTGTTTGTCTATTTAGGCCACTGACTCTTTGACACTGATGCATGTGGATTATGTAGTGAACTACATAATGTAAACCAGCACAATTGATCACACTGTTTTAACCATTAACCCACATAGTGATTACTCTTTTTGTCAATAACAAAGTCAAACTTGTTTAGAACCATTAAGCCCAGGTTTGGTGCTCTACCAGGTCAGAGTCTCACTGCACTTTCCCAACAAGGCCATCGTGTTGGATTAGCCCATATATTCTATCAATGACAGTAGAGCTGAACAAATGCAACTCTGTATCCTTAAAAATACAATAATTTATCAATTGTTTTAGGGTAAATGGATGGCTTTCATTGGCAAGTTATTTTTTAAAGGATGCCATGGTGGCCAAGGTCAGGACTGGAGGGAGGGCATACTGTATGAAGCACCACACAGGTTTTTAGGTCCAGGGCTCTCATTTGGTTCAGAACAGATTATAAATTAGGTTAAGTATTAGGTCCAAACACATCTTGTCTCAACATTCTTTTGTTATATGTACTTATAAGCAATTGCTTTCACTTGCTTAAATATGACCACCAAATTAACGGATTAATTTTGCTCAGTATTGTCTATATTATTCTGAGCCCTCTCAAGACTTCTCCATGACAAGTGAGCAAACATTGCATGCTGATGAAGACCACTGTGAAACAGTTAACACCTCCAGATGACCTTAAGTGGAGATTGATTTGTCAAGTGTGTCCCTGTTTTTTTGATTCGGTGGCATTAAATTACTCGAAATTGTATTTGCTAATACAAATTAATCGTACATCATTTTTAAGAGCCGGATTTGACAGATGAATCTTCGACAGAGCAAATGGCTTTTTTTATATACAAGTTTAATTTGTCATCACATGGAGCCTCCCTGTCCACTGTGACAACACGATGGATGACAGAGAATTCTGGTCAGCTCAGATTCTCCCACAAGATC
This sequence comes from Clinocottus analis, assembly GCF_023055335.1. Lineage (NCBI taxonomy): Eukaryota > Metazoa > Chordata > Actinopteri > Perciformes > Cottidae > Clinocottus > Clinocottus analis. Next base: position 12,315,004 of record NW_027175865.1, read on the forward strand.
ATACCATAGTTCATCCAGTTCTAGAGGATTATTCTCCAGTAACTGAAAAACACGATTGGACCCCAGGTTCACAGGAGAGTGTTGGACGTTTCGTAACTTATCAAACTACTCCTCTCCGCAAAGGTAGGAGTGGAACAAAGCTCGGCAAAGTCAATTAACTAGCCGGCAGATTACAGCCGCAATCAAATTAAATTCACAGACGTTACAAAAGGCAGAGAGCCAAACTGAATATAAAGTGGCAAAGTGGCGGCGATGTCTATCAACCAAACATATACTCAAACGGGGTGCAATGTGGAAAATATCCAAATGTGTTTGCCGAGGATAAGGTAATATGTTTGCAGACACGCACAGTGGGGAGCACACACAGATGCTGGGAGGCTTTGACACACAAACACACGCTCACCAAGACGTTACATACACTGAAACGCGAGCAACAAAACAAGAATACTCCACTTATAATAACTGAATCTGTTCTGTGGTAACTAAATCTGTCTTGACCCGCCAGGAGCATCGTTAAGCTGAGAGTCTGTCTATTTTGTCCATTGGTTGTTTACATTTGAGCTAATTCAGGAACTTGACCGATTCAGTATAAACAGCCTGAGGTCATAACAACATGCTGTTTTGGTGCACAGATGCTATTCGGAGAGGGTGTGAAGCTGTGAAGCAAAGCCAACTGGTGTGCTTCAATTAAATCTAATAGTGACATATGGAATTCATCATCTATACATATATGTATAAACTGTGTACAGCAAGGGTACATACGCAAGGATAAGAAGAAACATCGAGATAGCATGTTTACAGACTATACACCACTGTATAGTATTGGTGTTTCAATATTCCTTCACCCGCCTGTCGGTGGCGGGAAGGAGATCTCGACTGGTGCTAGGCGGGAGCGTGCAGTTGATACGGGCAGAGAACATGTTGTACAAAGCAACCGTTTGTTTGCTGGAGGATATCACCTCTCTCAACCTGGCTGTCTCTCAAACTGAGCCACAGGCTTTGAGGTTGAGCGGAAGGCAGACAAGAGATGGCGAATGTATAGATAGCGGTGCGGCGGAAGGGCAAACACGGCAGCAGCCAAACCAGACAGCAGGAGAAAAGTTCAGCCCGGAGACGGAAAAAAAAAACAACTTTCAATCTATAACCTGTAAATGCAGAGTATATTTAGTGCACACAGATGCACCCACGTTCAAAAAAAGGATTATATACTGCATGCGTTATACACTGTGTGCTTATATTTCCCCCTTAATTGTTATAATGCACACATAATAATGTGTAGATCACAGGCTCAAATCTCTAAAGCCTGCCGACATCCCACACAATTGTCCATGTGCATGTTTTTCACCAGTAGTATTCTATTTAGAAATCTGCAAGTAATTTCTGTGGTAGCTCCCGACCGTTTGCCTTCTCTCTCAGTTGGCTAAGTTGGCCAACAGTTTGTGGCACTCACAGTTCATCTCAGTATTTATGTGTGAGTGTTTATTTATTTATTTTGCCCCTAACAGTCCCATATGTCGGCACCATCTGCGCACCTAAATCGCGGCGCTCGTCATCCCTCTCTGTCTTCCCCCATGTGCCCGTCTCCTCAACCTAATCTCATTCATTTGCCTTGACGACTCGAATAGATACTGTTATGTTTAGCTCTCATAAAAGTTTTAGCAGGTTGGAAACTGGGAAATCGGGTTAGTGGAAGGAAAGAGGCGAGATGTTCACATTTTCTGATAATATTTGGAGTAAATCTCTTTGTCTCCCTCGAATATTTACCTCTCTCCAAAGTATTTTTCCTTATTTTTTTGCTCTTCCATGGTCAATACTGCTATTCATTTATTTGTGATGTGGATGCTGACCTTGCCTCTGGCATCTCCATGCTTTGACCCTCACTCTGCCCCACTCTCTTTGTAAAGTGCAGCACTTGCATATGTTAAATCCAGTGCATTATGTTTTGACTCCGTTAGATTGTATATGTACCGCACCAGATGTGTAACTGATTCTATAGCTGCTGCTTTTCAATCAGAACAAACCACCTTTTTGCTGCATACTTTAAATTATACATGTAATACTCACATTTTTAAATATACATGATATTTTTAATTTTTAATCAGCATCGGATAGCAACATATTCTCATAGGAATGACACAGCTTTAATACATTACAGGCAGGGCAAAGAGCAATCTTTGTTTAAAGTGTGCTTTAAAAAATATGACACAGTAGTTAGAGATGAATGCAATATACACTTTAGATGGATGGATGACAGTAAGCTTGAGAAGGGTTGAGGGTCATCTAATCCTATTTCTAATCCCCAGTGGTCTTCAGCTTGATCGGGGATCAGTGGTTAAAGACCAAGGCCCCACCCTGCCCCCACCACCCATCACTGCCATAGAGTATTAATGGCGGGGTGAGCAGCACAACTAGCTCTAACATCCTCAATCTGACACGGTGGATTGGGGCTTGCTTTGGGCTCAGATTGATCTGGCACCACTATCAGCTTTGGCACCGGCAGGTCGCAACCTTTAATGAAGTAAAAAGTCAAAGGCATATTCTGCATACTGCCAAGCTGGACACAAATCTGGCCAAAATATTGTCACATTTATTTTACAAAAAGACATAGCGGCAAGTTCTTAGCCAAATGCATGACATATCATGGCAATGTTATAGCCATGAGGGCGAGGGGGGGGTTGTGTCTGTTTATGACTGTACGCTCAAAGACCTTTCGGAGTTGCAGGAAAACTATTCACACAATATTTTATTGATTGATAAAAAGACTTAACTGGGCCAATAGTGAAACGTAATAAGCAACTGCTCCAGTTTAGACTATTGTTTTCAAACAAATGAGGATTTTCCCTCTCTTTATTGCTTATGTAGGTAAGATAAATGTATGTATGTCTAGAAACTAGGGCTGGGCAAAAAAAACAAAAACTAATTAATCGCATGCGCCAAATTCAATTCAAGTACTGTTCAGTAGTAAGGGTCCCTGTGAGGGACAAACCACTCCTCTTTGGTCCATGTTCAGTCTGTTGCTAACCTTGAAGATGTATGTTAAAGACTAGCAATTGATTAACTTTATACAAAAGCTATATGTGCTTTTCATGTTTTCAGTTCAGTTCAGTTTTTCTTCCTAAGTGAGAAAAGTCCAGTCTGTGTTGGCTTGAACAAGTGCACTGAAGTCTGGTTGAATGAGGTGGAGATGTGAAGGACAGCTGACAGGTATCAGCGGCAGCTTTGCGCATGCACGATTAATGTTCAATCCGGGAACGCTGAGCTTGCAGCGCGAGGCTGCTGGTAGACTGAGCGCCAGTGAAGCTTTGTGAGGCGAGCGACTTGCTCATGCGGTGCTCGTTGAGTACAGAAACTGCAGAACAATACGTGCTTTCACGTCAAGCTCAAGTCAGCAAATTGTCCGGTGATGCTACGGAAGCGCGAGGGCGCACCTACATTAATCGCCTTCAAAGTAAAAGCCCCCCCCCCTCCCCCCACTCCCTAAAAAAATGCAGTTAACGCATGTACAAATAATTAACCCCGTTATCGATTGAAAAGTTAACGCTATATTAACGCCGTTAACTTGCCCAGCCCTAATAGAAACTATAGTTTAGCAAATGAAAAACTGAACTGAGTGTGATATGTCAGTAGTATATCTAGTTAGCTTTTTGTTAGCATGTGGGAGTCCAACGGACTTCTTTGGCTAACATAGCGAACAGCTAACAAAACTAATCACACAGCAGGACCAACTATAAACAGTTAGCGTGGTGCGTTACAGTGAGTTGCTGTTTAGCTGCATGGAGCTGGAGCAGACAGCTGCATAGATTAAAATGAGTGAGAAGTACGAGTTAAAAATACATTATATAAGCTTGTGGTGTTGACAGGGGAAATTGCTTGTGTTCATTCAATCAAACATTACAGCAGTGGACATTGCAGACACACCTGGGGGAGATCTTTACTCTACTGAATCCACTTTTCTAGTTGGGTATAGGAAATAGATGGATGCTACATAGAGTGTGATCCCTTAGGGCACAGCAGTTCAGTCTTAGAGGCAGCATGTACTAGATAATCACAAGTGCATCATGTACTAAAATATTTATTTTTTTGTGCATAGCTATGTCATAGTATTGCAAGAAAAACCATTGGTTAGCATTTCTTCTACCCCATCTGAGATTGAAGTCTACTTTTATTAATCTACCACCATTTAAAATGTCCACCTGTGCTCATTTCCTCATCCCTTTTCCGTTGTCACACACTTGTGTATAAGCACACACATACACACATACACACGCACGCACTAACACACTTAACAGCGTAGCCATCAGGAGGGGGCGGGGGTGGAGGCTGATCGGGCTTGCTCCACTTTTCCATCTGACAGAGCAGAAGGGATCAAGACAGTGTCAAACAGAGTCAGCTCGGCAAGAGGGAGTCGACCAGTAGGGTTTATGCGGGCACTACCTCCGTGGGGCATTACAAACGTGGACAGGCTCTCAGCTCATTTCCCAGCTATCACAACAGTCCTTAGAGAGCGCTTCAACATGGTAGCTTCGATTCTCAGTGCGGAATGCCTGGGTTCTTGTTGAGAAGAGTTGGCTTGAGGGCACTTTTTTCGCTTCAGGTAGCCGTTTCTTGCTGAGATCAGTTCTAACTATTTGTAAATCAGGACTTTAAATATGATTTCTTTCTGCTTCTGGACGTCATGGATAAGTGTGGGGTGCTTGCTCTTAAAGAGTGATCCTGTTTAGTCTGGGTGATGTGGTTATGTAAAGCAGATTAGGACTATTAGGCTACTTTTTTTTTTTTTTAACCTCATGTATTGTTTTATTGATTGCATCACCATGTGACCAATGGGAGTGGGATGGTGCACTGGATCTATACCGTACAGCCAGGGATAGCCTTTAACACTTCCCTTGGGCGAAGGTGATGTTGGCATTTGTAGTGGTTAGCATTTGAAGTTTAGATTAGAAGTAGAGGAAAAAGAAGACTTGCTCTCTGCTGTCAGTTGGAATATATTGCCTACGACGGGACCATGTAAGGTTAGGAACCACTGGGTAAGTTCCACAAATATCCCCTTAACATCTATTTTTGGCCATTTTTAAGCTGTTATGTAAAAGGTCCTCTAACTGAATTTGTGGTGAAAATTACAATCTTACAAGATTTCCCTTTTGCTTATCTTGTTGACTCATTATCCTCTTTTCTCTCGTGCAGCTGGAAGTAGGCTCTGCAGAGAGGTCACTGTGTTCATGCTTTGTGAGTTTCAGAGTTGTCTCGTGGGCCGTAAAAGTCCACTTTGTGCCACTGACAAGATGTTTAGTTTTTACCACATTTTATGTGAGATGCAACATTGCAAAATGTCAGACTGCATTGCCAGTACTAAAAAAATAAAACATTGTTTTTGGAATCAGGATGAAAGAATCCACTTTCAGCAGGATCCACTTTCTTCAGAGCCATGCTGCTGTCCATGTTTACAGCGACAGTAGGCCATTAATGTCTGTGGCCAAAAACCTGTATCTCTGCTTTTCCTGTTCGCTCACTAGCTTGCACACCAGGAAGAAACATAATCCCGGAAAGAAGCTTATAAATTAGCCCATAGCCATGCCAGAAAGCAGATTGGGGTGGTGGAGGTCAATGACAAAGCATCCTACTCACACGAGAATCATGGAAGAAGCGTGAAGAAGGGTTTTATGTTACAACCTAAAATGACACGAGCCAGAGAAAAGACAAGTAGGGTTTTGCAACGACAGTGCATTTTTTTGTCTAGATGGTCTCAAGTTCCGATTCAGAAGTAAGGGAACTAGAAATTAATGAATATGTGGAGATTTAGTGCATTTGTGAATGACTTATATAAATATTGCTAAACATCTATGGCCTTATTATGGCTCCTCCCTATCACAACAGTCATGCATGTCTGCAGATGACAGGTGTCTGATTCATGTTTACCCCTTAATCATTACGTAACACATTGGATTCACATGAATAAATATTTCATGTTTGAGTAACCACAACAGATAACATTTAATAATGTAAGCTGTGGCCTTCTACATAAACATAGTGGCGAGCTTCACATAATCTCACAGCATGTTCTTGTGGTTTTAAGACCCAACTGTACATCAGTCAGAGTAAGAGAGAAAAGCTTAGTTCCTACAGAGTTAATATCTGGGTCAAAAATATTTATGCATACCCACACATGAACTAAAATGCAAAGACGGGGCCGCATTGTGGAACATCAATGTGGATGTGGGCTGGTCAGTCCTGCTTTATAGGTGATATGAAGAGTTGAGTAAGTACAGATGATTTTTGTCATGTGAAGATTTGCTTCAGTGCTTTCTCGCTGTATTGAGAGTAAAGGGGGCAATGTGCACGGCCTCTGGTGACTGAATTCCGGCCCCCTGTCGGGGATGTAATGTCTACAGGAATAGATTTCATCAACCAGAACAGTTTTTCTTTCACGTTTTCTTAACCCCATTTCTTTCTGTGACTTTAATCAGGAAAGTAAACCTATAGGCACAGAGCTAAAGCAAAAAGATATGACCTACAATGCAAGCAGTAAATGAATGATTAAAAAGAAATACCACTTTTTTTTTAATGAAAATCAAAAAGGTTCACTTCAGTCATATCCACTCAACATGTTCTCCAACTTGTCGCATACTGACGCTCCCGACTGATGACTGGTGACCTCTCCCACGCAGCGTGTGTGTGGTTTTTTGTGCGGCTTCTGTCTGATATGTAAACCTTTACAGGGTTTCCACTTATTTCCAGCTGATTGTACTGCTGCTCTGGTTCAAGGCCTGATGTCAATCAGCCTTTCTTTTCACAGCAGACCTTTTGACAGTAGGAAAAGCACAGGTGTCACTAATGGCATTAACGATGGCTCTGTTCTTCTTTCTGAGTTCCAAGTAAGTCGTGACAGTGTAACATGGAGCCAGCATGCGTAACAGGAGCCTGAAACTGGAGCAGCTAAATGGAAATCCAGCCACAATTTATCGGATTATTAACACCTGCGCTTTTTATTCCGACATGACAAAATGAAATTGTCCCATTACATGTCGAAATCAGACTTCATGCACCATTGATAATGAAAGCGCTGCAAGTTGTCCCACCTTAGGGAGATGTCACTCAAGCACAATCTAGAGGTCTAATCAAGCAAATTGCATGAAAACACCTGTGTGAGTGGACCAGTGGGGACTTAAAATACTGCTTGTGTACTGGGATATTACAATGTTAAAGCTTTTTAATTATTATTTTTTTTTAATTTAAAATTTCTATTCATGCCTAATCTGTGGGGAAAAGAAGAGAGAGAAAAAATACACGGGCACATGCTTGAGCGAACATGCAAGTTGTCATTCTTTTTTTTTTTGCCATTGACGCTGACATACCGTGATAAGTTTTAACCTCTTAAAACTGTGTCTATGTGAGGCCACTTAACTCCATGATCTCTGCAATCCCTCTCTGGTACAACAAGCCCTCTCCTTCCCACTAGTCTGTCGATGACTCATTAACTCTCTGTTCGCAATGTGTGTCACCAACTCTCACTCTGGGTTAAAAACTCTCACACTGTGTTGAAAATGAAAACACTGGGCTCGGCGGTATCTGTGGTAACTTGCTCAATGACTTTGCAATATCGTTCTCTGAATATTAAACCTGTTTCTTCTATCTTTTAAAGACTTCATAGCAATTTTACTTGAAACTATTTTCTTTGTAATGAGGATAAGTTGTGTGATTTACATGCTATTGATGTCCATCTATGTGAAATTATTTTAGAATCCATCCAAGCTGTTTTCGTCTCATCGCTTTTGTTGCCGTCTGCCTTATCGTTCCCATATTTTTAGTTTTTTCTCTGGTGTAATCGCTTTGCTTGTCAGCTGATCACAATACATTTGATGGCACATTTAGCCAGAAATGAGCAATACATAGCAGAGCAATGGACACAGGGCCTGCGATTTAACCACGAAAGATTTTTTTTTTGGCTACGGCCATCTCGTAAATCAGTTTTGACAGTGTTTGCCAGCAGCTGTAATTAGCTGATAATGTTAATCCTTATTACATCGATGACAGCTGTGTAGAACAACGTTTTCTTATGTAAAACTGTTTAAAATGCTTAGCAGTGACACAATCTTGAACGTTGCCCACTTGGAGCATCATCTCATGTATCACACAACGTAATGGTTGTGTTCCCTGTCCTTTAAATACATTATGTCAGGTTTGCCTGTGAAAGGTTGCTTTGGATGAGAGACATTGGCAATGTCACGATTCAATTTACTAAGCAGATGGAGGCAGTGGCTTTACGTCCATCCAGTTCAAATCTCTGCATCATGATAAGAATTCAAAGCACGCTGGACCTTTTTGTTGTGTTTCTTAACAGGGTGCAATTGGCTTTCATAGCATTGCCCTTTCAGTCAAGGGTTGGTGCCAATTTATTCTCCGGAGACATAAAAGGTCAATTTACGCTGTTCAGGAAGTTTTTCCTATTTTTCTTAACAGCTGCAACATCATGTGAGCAGCTAGGGAAACAAATTGGAAGGCATTGTAATATGTTACAATGGAACCGCATATTAGCGCACTGATATGAAATCCTGCTTAAGTGCTTTTGGTTTTATCACAAGCACAGCGTAGTGTTTTTAGCTTCGCCGTCAGTGTGGCTGCACGGATGACCCACGACTTTCACCACTTAACTGAAATGTCACACACATTCATGTGAATAGTAATTTCCTTGACCCCCCACTTGCCTATTTATCATCGTTAGTTCAAAGGATTAATATTTTAGGACGAGAGACCTGCAAAACGGATGTCCCCTTCAGAATTTCTGCGTTCTAATTTGTGAATCGAAGATGATGGTTGTGGTAAACAAAAAGACAAAATGAAGCCAACTCTAACATTCATGAAATAAAACGTTTTTCTTCGTCAAAGTTCGAGACCAAACAACAGATGCATTGACTATCGCTATGCTTGCAAACCGAGGGGAGTTATTTATATTTACCTAAATCAACATTTGGTCTTTGGATAAAGCCAGGTTGATATCTTTTCGGTATACATTCGGGATCTGTAGCCTTTAAACCAACTATACTGATATGCATACCTATTTGTACATCTGGTAGTTGTTTTCCATGATAAGAGGAGTCGAAAGCGGCTCAAGGGTCATTTAAGTGCTATGACAGAAGTAAAACAAAAGACATATCCATATGGCCATGTGACTGAATTTTAAAACCTCTATGAGGCTACAAAACAGGTGTCTATCTATTGCTGTAGTGCACGTAAGATAACAAAGATCACAGTTTACGTCAACTTCACGGGTGGAATAAAACTGAATCAAAGTCAAAGCTGGCTTTTTTGCTGAAAGACATCAATAGCAAAAATGTAATTGGAGGCTCAATTAAGCTGGAAATACAGCAGCCAAAGCAAAGAGGTCACAGATAATGTGTCTTTCTGCGTGTGTGTGTGTGTGTGTGTGTGTGTGTGTGTGTGTGTGCGTGTGTGTGTGTTGTATTCCGCGGCCCCCTGCTGTGAGTTGTCAGACAATTCCTCATTACTCCAACTTCCTCTTTTCCGCCAGACTGGCATAGAATATTTGATGTGTGTGTCCTTGCATGTAGTTAGACCGTTTGTGTCGGTAAATGAATGCCATGCAAGCTTTCACATGAGCATCTAGTACACTATACATCAACTGACATGCATAGTTGGGTATGCAGCATTTGCTCATACCACACAATCATTAATGCATGATATTCATATATTCTCTGATTACACAATGCTTGTCGTCGGAGTACATATGACTACACTTTCTGGTGTGAAAGAATCCATTTGCAAAGACTTTGCTTGACATCACTTGGGAGTTATACACAGCTTGCATGTTTTCTATCTGTGGATGCATTAATGCTGGATTAAACATTGTAAATGTAGTGCATTCCACATGAACATTATTTTTTTGTATGCAAGCAATGTGAATGTGACCCAAAAATACCTCACAAAATGAACTTTGAAGGATTTCCCCTCATAAAAGGTAACAAGTGCACATATTCCTGCATTCCCTTTGCTCTTTCTCTTTCGTTCTGAGACGCACACAAAACACACAAAGCCGTGCACCATGTTGCTACATGCCAAGCTGAAGGCTTCACTGTCATTTTCCCATCTTGAGTCTTTAAAGTGGCACAGTGCAGATGACAATCATCAGGGAATTATATTCACAAGTTATGACTGACATTATGAAATGAGTGTTGTTCTCTTTGTGGCTGTGTGTGTGCATTTCTTTGTGAATAAATGTTGATACATTCTTGTCATTTAGCACTGATCATATTTGAGTGGCCTGTCATAGCAAAAGTGTATGCGAGTGATGTATTGTACTGTGTTGAGTTTAACGTGGTGTCGATCGGTGGTTAACAATTTGTTTACATTGTATGATTGACTGTTGAAGAAACCAGCATATGACAATATTTATTTTTCAAGTCTCGATACAGAAAGAATTACATTTTTGTTAATTTGATGTATACTTGTATACTTTTTGTATTAATAGATGGCAAGTAATATCAAAATGAGACTGCTGGTTTTGCATCTAACCTACAAAATAAAACCGCAATAGTTAGAAATGCATTATTACTGATTGTTTGAATTTTTACAACCGTGAAAATTAGGGGAAGAAATCAGTGCCCAGCATGCACCGTGCACGAGCTGCTGCAAAATGAATATATAATCTGACAAAATAAACAATATTTGTTAAGTAAAAACCCTTAATCACTTTCTATTATGTGTTGAGTGTGTGGTATCCCATTTGGTTAGGTCATAATCATCCAAAACATATAAAAAGGTATCTAACTTACCTACAACAGGGCAACTTGAAGATGTATTAATTTGTATTATTTGGTTATAAGGGGAATCAATATTTGTATGTTAAACTATCTTATTGTTATTATTTATCAAAAGGCAGGGTAACACATACAATGCTTTAAAATACCATGAATACAAAAAGCAACAAATTAGCTTATCACTTCTATTAAGTAAAACACCAAATCCTCCCCTTCAGATATCCAAAAAAAGGAGCGATTTGAAGATTGCAAATAGTATGCAAATCATATCATGAAGAAGTCCATATAAAGGCAAGATTGAATTGTGTTTTCTCTCTGTTTACTGTTGAGGGTGCTCATTGTTATTAGCTTGAGAGGTGGTAATTAAGTTCTCTATTAAAGCACTGGTGATAAAAAAAGCAATAACATCTTTAATAAAAACAAAAAAAACAAATATAATCTGTCTGAAACAAAACAAAATCATTATTGTTTACAAGATTTTCTTTCAAAATGTCAAGACCTGCAAAAACAAAGCCTCACTTTTTTATTCCATTAAAAAAAGTAGTTAGCCCCTGAAAGCTACCACAGGGCTTCAGTATTTCAAGTATTTCACTGGCAATAAATATTCAACAATCAGACTTAGAAAAAAACAAACATATTTAGGTGTTATTCATTTGATTTAATCAGTTGGCAAACAAACCCAGAATGTCGTCAGATTCCCATTTAAATGTGGCTAAATCCTGACTGGAACACAGCAGTAATTGACATCACCTTTCCATAAGTGAGCCCCAGTGGCGTCAACCCAAAAGGGAACTAGAAATACAGAAATCTGTCATTTAAAATATCCCAAACCGTTATGGCAGAAAATAGCTCATGTAGGATATCATTACTCATTGGAAGAATGTGATCGCCGCCTTATTACCCATCGGTCATGGAGTTGGCCTCCTTGGGCCCGTCGAGACGCCTCCGTAGCTTCTCTCCCACGATGTTTCCATCTGTCTCTGATGGCTACAATGTTTGCATATCCAGGGTTAAATGTAAGGTTAATGTGAAGAGTGATCTGCCAGGATAATTAGTTCAGGTGAAATCTCATTGATCGACCGTCACATTCAACCTTCTATCGAGGGCAGATAGAGGGAAGTAGGAGGAGGGGATTTCGGGCACTCTTTTTTTTTTTCCCAGTAATGTGTCAAAGCAATTGACCGTTTAGTGCAGAATAATCCCCATCCACCACTTAAGCCGCATTGGTCTTTGTTTACCGTGAGCTGATGCAACCCTTCTCATCTGTCCTCGATGCCACAAGTTATTTAGAGTACTGCTCCAAGAAAAGGGAGATGGAACAGAAAGAAGAAAAGTAAGAACAAAGATCGGAAAGAAAGTGTTTAGGGTGCTAAACACGGAGAGAACTCAAGAACAAGTGCGGTCGACATTGGTTTCGTATGCCAGCAGGGAAAAAAGAGCCTGTCAGCTTGCATGAGCGGTGATGACTGCGTAATAAACCTACAGAGTGAATGGGTGAACTTGATGGTGTCCCCTCGAAAACTTTCTGTCCCTCTTTCACCCTTTCTTTGAGTTGAAGCTTCCTATTGATGTGTTTAGTCACATGACAGCTATTTTTTCTCTGTCTAACAGTCACTGTTTATGTCCCCTCTGCTTACCCCCCCCCCCCACCCCCCTCTTCTCCCCACCTCCAGGGAAGCTGGCGCAGAAAACTGGGGCACAGAAGGCTGCCAAACGCTCGCGTCAACCACTGTCCACACCAAATGCCTGTGCAGCAGGATTTCCACCTACGCCGTGTTAGCACAGCAAGCTAAAGACCCGGTGAGTCACCTAGATGCGTACCTTGATGTACTTGGTGGGAATTGGGGGGTAACAAAGCTAACTACTACCATGGGTCAAGTCAGCGAGATGATGAGATTTACTGCATGATACAAAAGGCTGCTAAAGCTGTCATTCATTGTCTTTATATGGCTGTCTTACTTCATAAATACGCATCTTTACTGACACCGCTGCCAAGAAAACGGGCGCAGACGGAACAGCGCCGTCAACGTTTAACACTGTCACAGTGGAAGGAGCGGTTTTGATCAGTGTGTCTTTGCTTGTCTCAGTTTTATGTTGATTGGCAGTCAGTCTTCACGCCATCCAACTTTTACTCAGTAAAGGTCAGGTTGTGCAGCAAGCTACTTTAAGCTTCTATGTGATGGGAGAGAGATAGAGAGACAATTTTTATTTTTAATGTGTCTGTTTGACTGTGCCTGCAGTACTAGAAAAACCTGCGCTTCTATAAATATAGATCAGGTCGCTTGCCGTGTGTGTTTGATGTGATTAAGGAAGGTTGTTTTTTTTGCAGTTCAGGGTAATGTCTGTTCTGATGCAGTGAACCTTCTCCTGTATTTGCTCTTATGGACATCCACAAACCTGACAGCTCTTAGTTCACCTTCATCAAAGCCACCCTCTTCGTCAAACAGCAGACCCCACTTCATTAATTAACTTTACGCACCTCACCCAATGTATTATCAATACCCACTTTTTCGCAATTGTTTTCTTCTGTTTAGCCACATTTACCATTGATGTCTTCCCATCAGTTTCCCACTCCCCGTCCTCTCTTCACCCTCTTATTTTTCTCACTTCATGCCACAGCTCCTTGACTGCTATGGTCACAAAATGTTCGATTTAGCTTTGGCTGTTAATTTGTCTCTATGCTTGCTTGCCCCTAATGCCCACAAGGATAGTGATTGTGCTAAATAACTAGAGGGCACTCGGAGAGCATTGTCCTCTGACCAGGCCATGCACTATCTCGCAAATTTATCCAAAGGGAAACATCATTTGTGTTACTGCTCTGTGATTTAGATCCACTCCAAACTGTTTGACCGTAAATGTTTTCTTCTTTGGCCCCTGGTGCACTTTTCCACCAGGTTTCATGAAAATTGGACCAGGATTCTGTAATCCTTTTGACTAACAACAAAACTTAACCAAAACCCTTGGAGCTTAACATGGAGTGTACCTAAATTTGTTGGCACACTCTTAAATCTATGGGGGCTATTTTTATTATTGGCTCAGTATAAAAATGGAGCCGGCAGAGCCCCAGTAACCACTGGAGGGTTAACCCAGGTGTCACAGAAATGGAAAGTGATTGTGAGGAATGGAGGATTTTAGGAAGGAAATGTTCAAACAAACAAAAAAGGCAGACTTGTCTGAGAGAGTCAGAGAGAGAGAGAGAGAGAGAGAGAGAGAGAGAGAGAGAGAGAGAGAGAGAGAGAGAGAGAGAGAGAGAGAGAGAGAGATGCTCTAAGTTGGTATGTATTAACTGTGTCCAGTGCTTATTTGGACATTTATCCCTTCGTAACCTTTTTAGTGTAAAACATTGCTCCCATATAGCATTCACTGGTGCAGTTTGTTTACCCTTTGCTGTTACTTAACAGTTAAGAGTGTCTTGGCCCATAGAAAACACTCTGCATCAAATATGAAAAAAGGTTTTTTGTCTCCTCGCTGTCACGGTGCACATTAAATAATTTAAAGCACTGGAATTGGATGTTTTCCAAATTATGCACTATATGAGTCCTAGTCCTCCACCTTATGATTTGTGTATTTGCTCGTACAGCTCTATCAAATACCTAGACGTATTTTAACACTCTTAATGGTTTCTGTCTTTGAGATGTTTATACCCGTCCAAGCCATGAAAGTTTCCTAACTCTGAGTGACTTTACATTTCCAGAAAACAAATAATGGGATATTTACTTCCAAAACCAAGGGTGGCAGAAATATAGTAGCCCATCTAACTTTACAACTTTATATGATGATAAGGGTCAATTTTTCTCCATATGGTTATTTTTACACATCCTTTCTTTCTTCCTTCCTCGCTTGTGTCAATGGCAATACAGCTGAGAGCCTGACACTGATTGCACTTTTAAATCATAGATGTCTATGCTGAAGGTGTCGAATATACTTTTATCTTTGATAAAAGTGTCTAATATTCAGTTTGCTTGTAAGTAGAGGGATCGCAATGCCATATTGTTAGAGTTATTATTTGTATATTGTTTGCCTCCTCTCCTGGACATTTCAGGTCCTATTTTTGTATTACTTGTAAAGAGGGTCAAACTAAGGTGATGGGCTTCAGGGGAATTACTACAGTTATTCATTGTTTTGCCCCTCAAACCTTGAATTACTTCACAGGGGTCTGGAACCTATTACAGAGCTAGAGAAAACATTAATTCCCATTATATGGGAAAACACGATGGCTGTGACCCCATGCTCTGAATGGGTCATTCCAGCCGCTATTCCTGGTTCCTGTGTGACTCCTCTTCCAACTAAACAATATTGACTTTTGCCGTTCCCACAGCAAGCAGGTCGGCCATGCTTGGTGAAAGAGGGCTAGGAGAGCAAACAAATTGACTTTTTTTGTAATATCTGTGAAGAGCGTGTTAGTGATTAGTGATTCATCATTCATCCCCCCATTACCCAGTGCTGAGGACCGGAAGGTATGGGTCAGTCTGTTTGTGTCCGGGGCTTTCAGTCAGGAGAGCTGTGGCCAGCGCTCAGTTCACTTTGTTGCTTCAGGGTCCTCCACAGTTTTTTATTCCACCGGACATTAGATTCTATAAAGGACGAGGGAGAGACCCAGTCACACCCTGACATGCAAACACAGCCATGCAGAAGTATGGATGTTTGTACTTTTATACACCCTCGCACACACAAGTGTGGGTGCATGCACAAACATGCTTATGTAGACACTCAAACACACACTATGCACGATGCTGTGTCCAGGCTGTGTGGCTATTGGAGCACTGCTGAGTATCAGCAGCCCAGCTCTGACAGCTTATCCTGGGCCACGGCGCTAGGGACAAGGGGGGTTGAGGATTAACCTCCATGTTTAATAGAAAAGGGAGGGAGGGCGGGGGAGAGAAAGAGATGGAGGGATTTAGAAGCGGCGCTGCCATTACAGGCAGTTTACAGTGGAGCAAGGGATAGCCAGTTAATCCTGTTTACTTTCTGTAGCCTCTGAGATTTCCGCGTGTGTAGCATACACATAGTATGTGTGTGTATCCTGCCGTGTGTCTATAGAGAGACCTTCACTATCAGACACAAGACAGAGGTTGTTACTTTGGGTAAACGGAGGAGAAAGAAGGAGAAAGAGGAGTTGATTGAGAGAGGTCACAAAGCCATACTATAAACCAAGCCACTTAATTCCCAAAATGACTGCAGTGGGAACACAAACCCTACGGATATGCCTGGACTCATTGCCTCTACGGGGATCATGGGATTCGGAGTAGAAGGATGTATTGGCTTTATAAAAGTCTGTTTAACATTTAGTCTCGAGGTTAATCAAGTGAGTTATACCTCTTCAGTTCAGATTTGTCAGCACGTAGTTTTCAGATGCATCTCCCAAACTTTTTTTCATAGTTACAGTGAGATTCATTGCTTTTGCTTGCCTAAGCAGGTAACCAGAAATACGAGGGACAAGGTTAGAGATTCAAACAGCACCTGGGACCTTGATACACACACACACACAAACACACACACACACTGGCTAGGAAGAGAGGGGGTGCCTTCTGCATTTCCATAATTCATTTATAAGGCAATTACTGCATCAAAGCAAGAACATTATGTGAAGTGATCTCTGCCTCCGCTGTAAGAGATTGCCCACAGCTTCTTTTACCTGCCAGACTAACTGCTTTTGGCGGAGATGATTGGGTCTACTCGTTTCCTCCACTGTCATTAGCGCTCACCAGCACCTAATCAGAATGAAAATATCACACAGCTGAGTCTATTATTTCAAAAGGATGGTCAAAGTGCCTGATTTGACTGTGGACGGATGATAGCGGTGGTTCAAGCACCACAGGATTTATAGCTTAACTGAAAACAATGTTTGGAAAGCACACAATGCCAGCCCCACTACAAGGTTACTCGATGCAAATAACTTGCACTTCTCAACCGTAATTAAAATATTAGGGTTTCTAAAATTTATGAGAGGCTCTGTGTGGAATTGCATTTGAATCGTTGTATCCCTCTTTGCATTAATTGAAAGTTAGTCAGTGACAAGGAAATGATAAGAGAGTATACAGGTGAAATTATAATCTTTTTTTCTCTGGCTTAAGATGCATAATGGCTGACCCTTGGTGTGAAATATTTGATTAGATTAATAATTAGATGATTACGAGAAAAGCTTTTGAGACAGCTCAAGAATCGCTATTTCCAATTATAACCAGGGGGTCAAGAACAGTTTTTTTTTTTTTTTAAATTTTGACTTACATTTATTTTGCATTTCCTTGTTTTGTATAATATATATTTTTCCCAAAGCAGACGGCAGAGGGTGATATGTCCTTTTGGTGACCTCGCGATTAAAATATGATCCGATTTGTGTGAACCAACAAGGCCTGTTGTAGTCTATGACTGTGCCAATATGGTTTTAAAGAATTAGTGTATCTTCCTCCTGGCTTTAATTTAGAACTTTACTTTGCAAAAGGGCCTGTGTTGTATCGCTGATTTTGCTGAAGTAAGCAGTGCAAAACTCAAATGGTGCTTAAAAATAACTGAGGATAGGCCAGCACTTGATATGATGACTTTACAATTTAAGTCACTCTGTCAGCTCTCCAGGTTGTCACACACTGACAGGAGACATATGGTTTGTCTTCAGGCCACTGAAGTCAGAGACTGTCTAGGTAAACCCTCAAGGGTCTGCTGAATTGATTCAGCAGATTGCAGGTAGTATTTACCGAGTACCATGACAGCAACACAGACAATGGAATGGCCGGGATAGTGGATCAGAAAGATGGGCAGTTTTCTGCTGTGGCATGGTCTGCATGGGTGTACGAGTGTGGTTGTATGACTGTGCCTATGCCTATATCTGTGTGGGTGAGTACAATTGCTGAATTTTGAAAACTTTTCAAGAAGCATTCAGCAGCTCTCATTTTAGCGCTGTATTCCATTCTATTTACTCCTTCTGGACATATCGGGCCATTTAGCTGCTAAATACACCACTAGCTACTCGCTGATGTGCTGTGTAGTGCTGGACAAGTAGCATACAGTGAGATTTAAGTGGTTTTCTCTATAAACAGCTGCTTGAAAATAGGGGAGAGTTCAAACCAAAAACAATGAGCTGAAACGCTCAAAGAGCTGACAGAAATTTGATGACCTGTTGAGTGTTACATACACAATGTAATTTGATCCACTGTCAATATGACAGTGTTGACTATATCAGCTTCAACCAAATAGTTTTACATGCGTCCATTACTTTGGTTATGACCAAATATGAGCAAAACTAATTGCGGCCTAACCTCAGCAATGCTTGCAGGGCTTGTTGAAGCAGTGCTTGTTGTGCTAGTAGTGCTTGCAGTGAAGCAGTGCATATTAAAGCAGTGCTTGTTGAATGCTAACTTTGAATGCTAATTCAACAAGCAGTGCTTGTTGAATGCAAATTAGCTTCATTTGCACGCTAACAAGCTAAATGAAGCTGAGAAAACATGATGAGCAATATACCAGAACCAGCCAGTGGTGTAGCGGTTGGGTTTTGTACTTTTTTTAACATCAGTATGTTAGCATTGTCATTCTGAGGATGTTAGCATACTTGATTTAGCTTCTCGCTCAAAGGACACATTTAATTAGGTGCAACATCAAAGAACAGCTAACTGCTATTCAAAGCAAATAGTATGAAATGGACTTATTGAGGATTCTCTAAGGGAAGTAACATTTTCACAGCCTAAATGGGACTACTGTAGACCAGTGGCAGGCCATGCATTTCCTACCTGCACCTCTACATCTAAAAAATCCCTCAGCTAATACAACGCTGTGTATGATTAAATATGACTGCAGATGTAAAACACAAAAGAAAACTCACCACATTTCTGTAATCCTCTGTGGGAAAGGTATCATCAGTAAATACAAAAGCAAGTCATCAGTAAATCCACCAAACTTCATGCCCCACTGACCAATCACAGCGCATGTTAATGGTCACGCTGAGCCACTGACCAATCATATACATCCACGGCTTTTCATAGGCCCCGCACTTCAAAGAATCCACCCATCTTGTCAAACCTATTGATCTGATTTGTTCTGAAAAAGCAGACTGAAGACTGCAGGCAGAGCAACAGAGGAAGACGGAATCTCTGCAATGAGAAAATAAACTGATAGGGAACATTTATTATAGTATATGTAGTGTATTTGTAAAAAACAATTAAATTGTAAAGCTGCTATAACTTTATGATTCTGTTTAGGCCAGCATTGAGGGCTTAGAAGGAGCTGACAGCCCACCACTGATGTACACACCACATCACATGAACAGAGTGGCGATGAGTACATCAACATACACGTATAGTGCAAGCTGTCCTATGGAGTATTGCAAGTGCTCCTATAAAATATGCATTTGCAGCACTACTTGGAAACAAGTGTGGTTTTCTGTAATCTCATTATTGTAAATCTTCATGATTTGCCTGGAAGAGTTAATCCAAAATAAGTAGTGAGGAGAATTGGAAAGACCCACTGCTGATGTATGAGTAAGAGGTAAAGGCAGAGAGGAAATGGGGGAAAAGAGGAGACACAGAGAGAGAGAGAGGAAGAAAAGGAGGATGCTGGGTAGCAGAATAGGTAGGAGTGGAGGGTAGAGGAGTGTCAGTGAGAGGAGATAAGTAGGTTAAACTTCCTGAGCTGAAAATAGCTATCTTCTCTATCACATGGTAGCCAAGCTGCCCAGGGGAGCCTGGCCGTATACAGCAGAGCCTCAGCACACTCTTTCTAATCCGTACTCTCTATGTGTGCTTTTCTCTTCTCTCACACACACACCTCACACACACAAAACACACCCACTACCCCTTCCAACTGCAACATAATACAACTATATTTAGAGCAGGGCATTTGTGTCACACAGAAGGCCTCAGGCCTGATGTGTTGTACTTGTGAATCTGTTTGTGTGGGCGTTTCCGCTTTTTTTTTTTTTTTCTTTCCTTATTTGTAGCATTCTTGCACATTAAGAAATAAGACACATAATCTCATCACACACTCACACATTACCTTGCCACACCAATTAAGAACACTGTTCAGAACACTGAACAAATTGACACAATGACAAGCTTACTATATTGAAAATTAAATTAGTATTAATAAATTAGTACACGTGTAATTTATTACATCACTTTTAGTAATTTCAGACAAACTAAAAGTTAGTGGGAAAGGGAAGGAAGTGTGTGTGTATGTGCACGCACGCTTGTCATTTTCCATGCATCCTGTTGTATGTTTGATCTGTCAGACCAAAAAAACAAATGCCTGCATATCCTTTGACCTTCATCTCAAAAGGTTATCAAACACACTGATTCTTTCCTTCTACGCCTTTCTTTTTTCCTTAAGCAGACGCTTGTCATACAACCTCTTTCTCTTTTTTTGTGAGTCCCCTTTTTATTAAGTGGGTTTGATCATGTTTCTCCTCAATTCTCCTCCTATAGTGTTTTAGAGTGTGCATGCCATATTGGTATTCCATCCTATTCAACTTTCCTCTCGAGAAATTGGATTCTTTGATGAGCTAGGGGACAACCACTAAAAGACTCTATCGTTTTCTTTTCTCTTTATTTTTCCCTCCTACAACTCTTTGCTTTCTCTTAGTGATTCTCCTCTCACCATCTCTCTCTTAACAGGCCTCCTCCTTTCCAGTATGCATTCTTTATTCCTTTATAAAGTCTTTCTTTGCTCCTCTGCCTTCGGCTCATCTTGAATAGTCACACAACCACATTCATGCAGATCAAATATTGACTTTGACTTTCAATTACTTGGCACATCTGCCTAGATGTGCCTTTGTGTTCGAGTATGTACTTTATTTGCTCGAAAAGACACCTTGTGCAGTGTCTGTGTACTGTGATAAATCTTTGGGATGAAAGGGAAGGCGAGACACCCTATGAGGTAAATTGAGGTAAATTGTGTGATTGAGAACTTAAAAGCAGGGCAAACATTAAGCCCATTTGGGACACGGCGGGGTGTATGCGCTCCATGCAGCTTCATTTGTCTGTTCCTCATCTTTTCAAAGGCACACCTTGGGAGAGAGGCAAAGCAGAGGTCCGCTGTACATCATGACCTACATCGTTCAATTATGCGCTACGGTTGAGTGCTTTGAGCCTTGAACACCTGAAAAGATTCAATGGGTTTAAATTGGTGCACAGCGAGCATCTACTGTACATTCTCTACCCCAGCAATTGTTTGGTTACCTGAATAGGTCCTCGTGTCTCAGAGTCCATGACAGTATAATGTTGTATAATTACATGGTCTTAAAAGATGCAGGAAAAATTGCATAAGTGTTATCAAAGTGGTCCAGATACTTTCAACAAACAGGAACTTTCACATTCGTGTAATTATGTGTTATTATCCAGCTCCATCTAAACCATAATTAAATGTAATCGTCAGGTACAGTACAACTGAAAGGGGCTTGCAAAGAGAATACAAATAAGGAAGAACAATAGTTAATTTATACTGTAACCAGCAGAAAGTGTGGCAACAATTTCTAGAAAGACAAATAATCAAACCGGATTCATTACAATTTGTTGTCACTCTCCCTCACACATGGATATCTATATCGATCTAGCTATGCACTCGAATTCCCTTTTTGCACGCTAACCTACTGTATGATACGGGATATAACAGTAACATGTGTTCACCCTTCATTTGACCATTCAGGCTGTTGTCATGTAAATATCACTCTCCTTTTCTCTAACTGTCAAATGTTACAATATTTTTGACAGGCAGCAGGCAAGCTGCCAGTCTGAAGAGTGAAGCCAATGCATAAGTGCCCTAAACCTCTATTATTTCTAACAGCCATCATGGGAGCGTTTGTTATTGCAAAAATTAGTCCGATTATTGATAAGAAGTCTACGTGAAAATGACCCTATTTCTTTATTGAAATAGGGTCATTTTCAAAATGGCAAAAATGCAGAACTTGCTTCGAAACCATTGTACACAAACCAGCGTGTGACATCACGTTGATTACGTCCACTTATGTGTGTTTTGTTTTTTGATGACTCATCTTGAACTTTAAGGTGTTTCTATTAATGGATTCAATTCGATGTGATTTGGGGCAACGAGCTAAACCTACCCATCATTTTCTTATTATCATTCTTGTAACTATACCCCACACATATTCCTTTCACTTGGAAATGTCACATGACAGAAGCTGAGGAGTCAAAATGACCTCTGTAGTAATTGTATATAATAAAAGCAAGCAAGGGACATGTGTGGTATAATACTGCTCTTCCAAAAATAATTAACTATCATTGTCCCCGTCTCTTTCTCTCCTTTTCACTCTCCTCAGGACATGGGTCCTACCAGCATGCCCTCTCTGCCCCTCATGGTGGGCTGTGGTGTTTCCTGCACCGCTCTTCTCATCCTGCTGCTAATCTACGCTGCCTTCTGGAGGTACATGTGAACACACCACATGCATTGATGGCATTTCTTGTGCAGACAGTGGAGATTTGTCTCACTATTCAGGCTCCTACAGCACCAATACATAAAAACTGCAGTTTGCGTGTGTCCTCTGCCATGCCAAAACTCCAACGAGGCCTAATAAGGAACAAATGGTTCAACTACAGCAGGGGGGTGGTGATTTAGTTTTTGGGAGAACACATGACAGATGGTAAAATCAAGCTAATGACTTTGTACAATGTCCAAAAGGATACTGTTCAGTCTGTCAATCTGTCATTAATACTCATCTCATATGTCTGTCCTCTCTCTCTCTCTCCCTTTCTCTCTCTCCTCCCTCTGCTCTGTAGGTACATACGTTCGGAGAGATCCATAATCTTGGTGAATTTTTGCCTCTCCATCTTGGCCTCCAATTTATTGATTTTGGTGGGACAATCTCAAACGCTTAGCAAGGTAAGGAAGGCACTGTGCACAGAACAACACAGATAAAAAAAATTCCCACACACAGCAACTGGATTTCCACCCTAAACCATAGTCAATGCATTTAGGATCCCAGTAGAAGTGCTCTTGACCAAGCCTTTTGCGATGCCTCGAAACAAGTGGACACACGATTTATACAGCTGAGCTCTCAAAGTGGCAGGCTGACTTGGCACACAGCACTCTGAGTACTCTGACTAAGCAAGACTGCACTGTGTAGTGGTCAGTATTGATCTCTATGTGGAGCACAGTAGAGCCAAACTCTTGTTCTTCTGAACAATATTAGCTAAATCAGGCTCATTTTCATCATTTTATGCTCTTTCTTTTGCAAAGGTTTCATTTTGTTCGGCTGGATAGCCCTAAGAGATGATTCATGATGACACCAAAACTACCATTTTTTATTCCTTTGTAAAATGTCTCCAACGATTTTTTATTTCTCTCCGACTTTCTTTTCCTCTTTAGGGTCTATGTACTGTGACGGCCGCCTTCCTGCATTTCTTCTTTTTGGCATCCTTCTGCTGGGTGCTGACGGAGGCGTGGCAGTCCTATCTGGCCGTCATTGGCAAAATGAGGTCACGACTCATTCGCAAGCGTTTTCTGTGCCTGGGCTGGGGTGAGTACTGTGGTCTTTATTTGATGCTTGAAATCCTACAGTAGTTACCCTGTTTCAAGGGTTACTTTTTATGTTGCCAAAATGACTGCTCCTTTTATAGGCATCCTTGAGAACATTGAGTGCACACATCCAACATCTTCTTTAAAGAGATGGTTCAGGTATTTTGCAATGAGATAGTCTGAGGTACTTATAGTCGAATTCATTTTTCTCAGAAACCTGAATAACGTCTTAGCTAAGTTGACTGCAATCCACTTCAACAAGTTGGAAAACGTAATTGGGTTTGCTCCAGTCAAGATAGCTATTTTTAGCAATACGGGTACAAACATCGGTTTACAGAGAAGTTGGCCAGTATTTCATGTATGACTGATTTAATGAGACACAAGTTAGACAGTTAGCAACATAACTGCTGTTTAACTGTTGATGAAGCTATCTTGTTCCTCTGATTCTTAGGGTCTGAAATAGTTCCATTAAAAATTCCCAAACTGGTTTAAATCAAGTGAAGCAGTATTCGTGGTCTGTGTATTACCTACTGTAGATCCTGTTTGAAACGTTAGTTTGAAGAAATGTGTTGGAGTACCAACTCAAGTTCAAAGCAATATACTACCGTGTACAGAGGAAGCAGCAAAAGCTACTTGAGCCAATTAAAAGTCAGACCCACTTTAAAGAAGGCGATATTTTTTGCAGTGTACGCTATATTTAGAACATTTTCACCACTTTATCTTGCTGTCAGAGAGCCATTTCAGACAAGGAGGTGAACTGAAAGTGAAACTTATTTATGCACTCTTTAAAGTAAAAAAATATTTGACCTGACCTTTTTTTGTGACTGCTCTAAAAGAGACCATTCAGTTTGTAAGTGGCGTCCACTGTAACGCGTAGGTGCTGTTGTAAGTTTCTGCGGTTGCTTTTACTTTTGTTTGTGTGAGAGAACTTTCGTGATAGCAAATGAAGACGTTTCATGAATTGGATGCTGAATGTTCAGTGAATATGTGATGGGAAGCAGCTGGATATAGTTTTTTTCTTCAACAAGAACTTTAACAGATTGTTGAGTTGAAAGTGGTGGCTGCATTATGCTGCATAACCTTCATTTGTGCTCTTCCCATTTATAGCCCATTCACTTCGCTGTTATTTGCTACTTCAAGGACTCGATTTCATGAGAGACATTTATTTCAGTATCTAATATAATCTTACGAATTACAGCCAAAGCTAGAAGTGAATATTTTCATGCACACACACTCACAAAGGGTCACAGTATACACTCAGAGTAAACACAATCCTCTGTTCCATTCCCCCTCCATGTCACTTCATCATGTTGTACTCGCAATGGGGACCAGTGATGTGCGAGGATAATCAAAACACATGATAAGATCTGTGTAACAATGGCCAGATGTTTTGAGATATAGCCTTGGAAATTACAACCACAACCTCGAACACCATCGCCACACACACACACACACACACACACACACACACACACACACACACACACACACACACACACACACACACACACACACACACACTGTCTGTTCATTTCCCTTGATATTGATCCCACCAGTCTAATCTGCCAAGTCATCGATGCCCTTTCCTGATACAGAGGAGGGAGAATGTATAGATCGTTGTACAGTCAGTCACAGATAGAGAAAGATACTGACTGTGTGTGTGCGTGTATGCGCGCGCGTGTGTATAGGGGCACGGAGTGTCAGCTATATAATTATCCTGTGCACTTGCTAATTCACATGAAATGCATGAAACAGTCGAGCAGAGTGAAGGGGGATCACACAGCTTATCCTCCTCACGTCCATTTTGCCACTTCCCTCCCAAATTGTGTGATTGAAATCGGTTGCCATGGAAACAGGAGATTCGGGATGTGCCCTGGAGCTGTGTTGGATTAGCATGAGTGTATGTATGTGTAATGTATAGGTCCGTGTTTACC
Organism: Clinocottus analis; assembly: GCF_023055335.1. NCBI lineage: Eukaryota > Metazoa > Chordata > Actinopteri > Perciformes > Cottidae > Clinocottus > Clinocottus analis. The sequence goes on from NW_027175865.1 coordinate 12,340,166, forward strand.
GTTTTATACATCAGTAAGCGCCGGACTGATGTGGCCTAATTGAAACTTTGCCTATGCTGGTTAGTAGACCAGCATGGCTCCCCACCATCTTATTTGTTAATGTTAATGTGACTTTTTCTAATTGCTTTTCATTTGCAGCCATAATCACAGCTTTGTTAATTACTTGAATATTTCAGAGCCAAGCTCATTACGGAGCCCCGACATATTTCCTTCTTTTTCTGGCACGTACTCTGTGACATTCAGTCTCACTCTCTTTCCCAACACTGACACACACACACACACACACACACACACACACACATGCAGACACACCCATCCTGCTTGATTTAGCTAATTAATGCACAATTTATTGACCACTCCGAGCTATACCTCCTCACATTTCATGCACTCTGTTTCAGTCCCACACAACCACGTTCACAGTGTTACTCGCTCACGGGCATGCTGCATGCCTCGGTCACCTTTGACAGCGTTAATGTACACGAGAAATGTTAAATCGAAGCTTCCATCCCTGCGATGAACTGGGATCTAAGCCCAGTTTTTATGCCTGCAGCTGGACCTGTGCGTCAGGGAGCACATGCAGCGCACTCTGGCTTAGCTACACAGCACCAAGTCAGTTTCAATTACATATGCACACGTTACACTCTATTGCACAGCATCTTGCTTTCGGAATAGGAAGAGCCATATGGAGTTGTTCGCACTGGAGAATCTTATTTGGCCGACATGCTTCATCGTTCCCATTAAGGCTTCCTTTTATCCTTTGTCTCACCCTTTTGATCTTTCCCTCTCTGTGTTCCCGCAGGTCTTCCAGCTCTCGTCGTAGCAGTGTCGGTGGGTTTCACCAGAGCGAGAGGTTACGGCACGGCGAGCTAGTGAGTGCCACTTTACGACCCCCTGCACTGTTCCTCAAACCAGTCATGACCGGATTTAAATTTCAGCTTTTAATATCAGCACAGCTCCATCTTATGCCTTCACACCCAACCATTACAAGCATAGTGTTTTTTTCACTGAATACTGCATCCTCCTTTTTCATAAACTAGTATTTTCATCCGTTTTTTTTATTACTCACCAGAGGTGGTTATTGATTCAGTGGAGGATCTGCTATAAGCAGCTGAATATATAAAGTCTGACTGTTTTTTTCACAGTTTATGTTTCAACAAAACAACTTCCATCTATCTATCCGATTTCTTCTATAACTATAACTTCTGTCACTGGGAGACTGAAACTTCTCTCAGTAGGCATCATATTCAGAACACACACATATATATATATATATATATATATATATATATATATATATATATATATATATATATAGACCTTAACTCTAAAAAAATAATAATAATCTCATTTAACTGAAAGCCACACAGTATATGTGAAGCGTGTTTTGGATGTTTTGTTTACTATTACTTTGAAGCAGAGCATTTAAAAACTAAATTATTGACAATTACTGTTAAACAAGATGTGCCAACAAAGAGCTCTGATAACCACTCCATGGTGTAATTGATTTAATGAAAACACCCAAAAAGGTATTTACAACTTAGTTCCCTCTTACTTTATCAACATCTCATTAATGTTAGGACTGCATATTAGCTTTCAGGCTGTGCGTTGTTCATCTTCCTTTTTTATTGAGCTGCAATTAAGACAACAGCAGGGTTTCAGTATGCTCTGATGACATCACTGGAGGATACATTTAAACTCGTTAAGTCTCAGAAGCTTCAAACCCCCAAAAATTCCACAAGAGTATTTACAGTTTTCGGGATATGTTTTAGGTAATGTTCATAATACATTTTCTTGTCACTGAGGGCAATATTTACAGAATCAAGCACCCACCCAGTCACATAAATGTCTACTTTATCCCTCACTTAGGACATTCAAGAGCCTTAATTGGTTGTGTACTTGTTGTGGTGAAGTGCTTAGCACTCACAACCAGTGGGATGTGAGACCTGAATAGGATTTCTTGCTAAAAGTACTTGTTTTTTATTTCATTTTTTTAGTTGCTGGTTGTCCTTGGAGGGCGGTCTGCTTTATGCCTTCGTTGGGCCTGCTGCTGTCATTGTATTGGTGAGTCTGTCCAACATACTCTCTCAAAGAGATTATAGTATAATTCTAGAAAATATGGTCTGAAGTTAGCCTGCAAGCTAAGAGTTGCAGCGAACCTTTGGGGTTTGTCCTTCTCCTTTCACTCCCTTATGCACATGTGAACATATAGTCGCACCCGAGGTGTCCATGACAAAATGATGACATGAGCGCTTTCATCCTTGAGTTTAAAAATGTCAGCTCAAAAACACTAAAATATATTCCAGTCGACAAGAGCTTCCGGGCTATGCAACACGAGCCCAGCAACCAAATCTCTCACTAGTTTATGTACTTTCAAAGTAATTCATTTACTTACATTTGTAAGTCATTTCATCTAATGTATTTAAGCATACATATTTTTTTAGACATGAATATGTGACTTAATGTGCACTACAGTTATAATAATTTGCCATTTGTTTGATTTTACCAATTGATATAAAATAGACGTTTACAATACAACAGCATAGAGCTTCATATTAGTTTGCAGCTGAATTGAGTGCATTAATTGCATTTCAGTGTTTTAATCATACGGTGTGTGCCGCTCTATGCAACTGTTTCTAGCAGGCTAATTCCTGCGAAATGAATCCCTGGGTGGATATTTCCACCACTAAGTTTATTATAAGTCAGGATGGGGTACTATACTCTATTTTGGTAATTTCTGCCACCTCCGCTGCTGCTGTTGTGTTTCTGCTCAAGCATTAGGATTTTTTTTTTCTTCTTTTTCTTGTTGCTTGCACACTCGCTATGTAGCACATGTCAGAAATAAAGCGTGGATCAGACCGCGTCACAGGTGTGCGGAGTGATATGCATTTTTTTTAAAGTCAATTCTTGACGAGAGCGTGACAGTTTGACAGTTCGGGACATGAGGGAACACAGGATGATGTACTGCTGAATATTCATGATTATGATAATGTTGTGGCTTCCAATACTAAAATAACACATTCCAATATCTGAAGGGTTAGGCGTTTGGTGTGTCTACGTGTGAGAGCTCAAAGGTTAAAGTCGTCTAGTAATATCAAAGGACAGTTATCCTCATACGTTGTGCATCAGAGTCTGGTGTTCCTTGGAAGGATGCCAACCTCCCACCACCTCTACAATGTCGATTTACTTTCCACACCCCAGCTGCTATGTTCTGTAACGGTCCCCGGACCCCCGGTGTTGTTGCGGGGGCCCCACTCTAACACACATCTGTAATGAGAGTGGGGCATCGGGCAGAGAAACACAGACCTTCCCACAGGGCTCTTCTCTAATTAATCAACCTGGCCCTGGGCAAATAGCAGAGCAGGATGATGCTGACTCACAATGCTGGGACCGGACATGACTGGCATGACAATAGCGCTCTCACAATCTGGAACCATCGTAGGGAGCTGTCAGCAGCAACACACACACACACACACACGAGAGGGAAGGGGATCAGAGAGAGAGAGAGAGGGGGGCGGGCGAAGGAGGGGGGAGGGAGAGGGAGAGAAAGAAGCTGCCAGATGTACCGTAGATGTAGCAAAGAAATAGGCTTCAAATCAAAATCCGGCTTCTGCAACGGCTGCAAAAAACTGGAAATTCAACTGACCACATCAAAGTCAGACTTTAACTGCTCAACCACTCAGCTCTTTCTTTGGGATTTCCAGCAACCTCCGTGTATTGAATCTATAAAATGTTTCTGCCCTGGCAGAAGTTGCCAACGGTGGCAGATGTAGCAAGGAATCCAGTTTAGGACCTTGAATGCGTTGCATACATAGTAAGTGAATGTCATCTGTTGCCTACGTGACGTCCCAAAGAACACCAGCAGATGAATACAAAACCAAAACTCTACAGGGAAACCCATGAACGGTGATAGAAAGAGTTCAGATATAATCAGGATTAGAAGGAATATGTCGCTGCTATCTCCCAGATGGACAGGATTTCATAGTGGAAGAGGTCTACATGGAAAGCGTTGGCTCAGATCTCTGCCAGCGTGTGCCAAATACAATTGTTGTCACTGGGCCAGATGTTTGGCAAGCTTAACTAGTGGCTCCTCATGTGTAAGAATATCCAGCGAGTATTTAATACATAAAGACATTAAGTTGTTTTGGACCACAATGCAGTTTCGTGAGAATCTTAACATAACTTCTGTTTGTTTGCAAGCAAACTTCCAAGAGTACTGTGAAAGTTGGCAATTTTATTCCTTATGTATATATATATATATATATATATATATATATATATATATATATATATATATACACACACACATACGTCTCTGTGTTTTAGGCCCATGGCACCACAATTATGTACACAAAGTTGAGATGCTGTTACTTCTATAACTATGTTCCACTTTCTTTTTGGACATTTTGGCCATTATGGATTTTCAAAACTGTGAGTAATAGTTGTGTGCTGGGACATCTATGTATGTTTTCAATAAAAATGTGATTGAAATCAGCTTAAAGGTACTCTTGCATAAGAGCAAGCCTGGGAGCCTGACAGCATCACTGCCAGTCTTAAGCTTGTAGGACAATAACAAAAAAAGGAATCGTCTTTCATGTATAGTGCATGGATTCAATCCCTGTTGGCAACTTATCTATAACATCACTTCTAATCAAACTGTTCCCTCTGTCTCTCTCAGGTCAATATGCTCATTGGAATTGTGGTGTTCAACAAGCTCATGTCACGAGACGGCATCTCAGACAAGTCTAAAAAGCAACGAGCGGGGTAAGCTAATTTCCCAAATCCTCTGCATCTCTCTTTCACACTCACTCTCTCTCCCTCTCACACACACACACACACACACACACACACACACACAGCTATGCACAACACACATCAACATACACCGCTTACTCATCCATCGACACAATTCTTGTTGGGAACCGGTTACAAATTTGCCGCATTAAATAAATCCCTCTGGCAGACACAAACTCAGAGAAGCAACTATTTCATGGTAACTAATTCCAACTGCTTTCAAGGGTCTCTGAATGCAAACCTACTTGTGCACCTGTGCCTCGCGGAAACTGAAATAATGAAAGAAATGTTCCAATTTGGCATCAAAATGACAAGACATCTGTTATGTTCTGTTTCTCTGTGAACTCTATCAGCATTTCACAATTGCTTCCATGTCTAATTTTAATAATATTAGGTGATTTAGGTGAATATGGTGGATATGAAAATCAATGGCAGATGGAAACCTAATTATATACTGTGAACACCAGGATTATGTGGGTGACATTTCATGCACTATTGAAAACCAGTAGTTTTTCAGCTATGCGTACATTTGATGTGCATACATAAGGCATACATGCATATGCATCCACCTTGAACATTAAAGCAGTTGGTGGCTGTTCATCATCTTCTCTAATCCTTTGAGTGGAGATTTCCTCAGCTCTTGCAGCCAAAGCTATGTTTTCATTTCCATACCGATTGATTTGGATTTTTTTTTTTCATATTTTTCTCTCTATCGCTCTCTCTCGTTAGACTTTTTTTTTTTCAATGTCTGTCGCACCAATTTAAATTGACAATTGTTGTGTAGCTAGCAGGGTTAATATTACTGATTGGCTCTGTGGGGGGTTGATAAGCTTTTGTTAACATTTGATTTGACTGAGATTAAACCGGTTGATATGCATAAATGCACCGACACAGACACACAAACAGATGCACCCTTCTTTGTCGCAGGCTAAGTCATCGGTGTTATCCGAGTATTAAGCACATTCCTTCTCAGATTCTATGCAGTGAGTGTGTTTAGAAGCGCACACATATCTCGGCGCTCCCGCACACATTAGTTGCTCGTGTTGCTAACAGGACAGGCTGTCATTAGCAAAATGTATTTCCTCATGAAGCCGTGGGGATGTGGCTGGCGCTAAAGCAATGAGCTGTGATGGGACGCTAATGTAGCATAGCCCGTGCATGGCCCCATCATTCTCTACTTGCAGTGTACAATACTGCACACACATTAACACACAAACACAGGCACACACACACACACTGTTTCTCTCCATCTGCGTAGTCAACTGTAAGTAAATAACTAGAGTCTTGTACTTCCTCTTCGCCCTGATAAAGCTCCATTGTGCACAGCTCTGTGGAATAAGATAGTTGGTGTATGTCCTCTTTGTGTCACTGTATTCTGTATCCACACTATTCTGCTGTAACATTGCAATGTCCGTCACTCACTTTCTCTCCACTTGCTTTAATTCAATCTTTGTATTCTGACTGTTTATTCATTGCTGCTACTTTTTAAGATCTGTTTTTAATTTGCCTTTCTTTCTTTCTTTCTTTTCTCCCTCCCCCTTTTTCTTTTCCCCATGCCACTCTGTGTTGTGTCCACTTTTTTTCTCCTTTTTTCTTCACGTTCTTTTTGCAACTGTGTCACCTGCACATTCACCTTTTGCCATTTCTGAAACTTGTGTTTGCATACATTCCCCACCTCCACTCCCTCTTCTCCTCCCCACATGGTTGTGTGTATGCGTATGTGTGTGTGTGTGTGTGTGTGTGTGTGTCTGTATGCACATGTCCTAAAGTGTCCCAGCGGAGGCGCGTAGCCGAATGCTCCTGAAATGCTCCAAGTGTGGCGTGATCTCGAGCACCGCTTTGTCCAGCTCGACTGCCAGCAGCGCCATGTTAGTCCATCTTCATCTTTCTATTTGTTCTCTCTCTCTCTCTCTCTCTCTCTCTCTCTCTCTCTCTCTCTCTCTCTCTCTCTCTCTCTCTCTCTCTTTTTCTATCTCTCCCACTCTCCAGCTCTCTCTTATTCTCTATCATCCTCTCTCTCTCTCTCCATCATTTTAATCTACATCTGTCGGTAACGATACAGGATGGCATCCAGACGTGGATGAAAAAAACAAACTAATAAAAAGGAAAAACTTTCACTGCAAGCCATCGCTATTAACGAGAGCATGTTTTGATCCAAAGTGGATTTTCCTCAGTTCATGCAGAGCAAACCTGACCTGTGTCACACAGTGTTTGTGAGTCATTCTTAGAGGTTATTTGAACTTGTTTTAGTGCAGTCTTGTGGAGGCTTCACACACCAGGGCAGTTACATTGCAGGAAGAATGCAAACTGTGCTGCATTATACAAATGTGTTTCTGCCTGTGTTGCTACTTCCTGGCTCTAGTTGTATTAAGTAATGTAACCACCTTGTGGGAACTGTGCTGGTGTGCACAGTTAACACATCGTATGTCAGGTGTTTCATTTCAGCAGGGGAATAAGGAAAAACTGCCAAAAGCATTTAAGGAGTGTAACATGCCAACATTAGTACATCTATACTGGAACTACAAGCATATAAAAGGTTGAGATCCGCTTTTAGAATTTGGAGAGTGAACGTCTTGGAGGGATCAATGAGGTCGAGTGCTACACATCTTGTGAAAATAATCTTAAAATGTGTGTGTGGCTCGAAGATATGCTATAATCCAATGTTTTTGGACAAGACCCAATGTCTTGTTTTTGCATTGTTTACATCCACCATATTTAATAGTGTACATTATCCAAACAATGGGAACAGTGTGCTGCTGCAGCAAGAGTTTAGAAACTTAAAACAGTAAAAAGAAATGTAAAAACATAGGTTGATGTATCATAGTTATTTGTATTCATATTATTGTATTTTTCGATGCTATGTGCTATTTGAAAGAGCTGTATTTATCATTCTGAACTTCACTAAAGCAGCTATTTTCTATGTAAAAATATAGTTTGGCAGAGTAATGTCAACCTGTTCAGAGAATGAATTTGCTCTCCCGCTGTGTGTGCTGTTTTCCAAGCTTCCCATTGCTCCGTTGACAAAGCCGTGCTGGCCTTGCATGCTTTTAGTGCATGATAGTGCATATGAGCGCGCCCGTCTGCTTACCTCACAGCCGCTGCTCTGCATCGCTCTCATGTAGCGCTAACAGCTTATAATGGCGCCCCGACCGAAGGTGTCGTTGCAGAAGTGTAGCGCCCCTAAAGTCAACTCTGTTCGCTCTGTCAGCACTTTGGATGTAGTTTGCACTGAGCCGCCAGCTCGACATCGACATGTTGAGGTGCCGTCAACATGCTGCCAATCCCGGATCTTGCAACTTTAAAGATGTTCTGCTGCATCGCTACCAGCATCTCCTATTAGGCCTGGACATATTTAAAAGGGTTACTATAGTGTAACAAGAAAAAGACAGATTTACATGTTTTTCACAAGATTTGTTCAATCTTAATAGGAGTCTTGTTGTCAAGGTTTCTCGTTCAAAGCAGCATATCTGTTAATGAAAGACCCTCCTTCCGTTTTACTCTCGCAAACCTTGCTCTGCATATTTAACTTTGTCCTTGTGCAAATCCTTCATTATGGCTTCGTGTTTACTTTGGAAGAGCGCTCTGTTTAAAGTAGAAACTCTGTTCTTGGTTGTGTTGTTTCACGATTGAACACTAATGGGATGAGATTGCCTATTTGCAGTTACAAGTTTGTATCAGTTACTTTTGGTCCCTGGGAAAACACAGGGCCATTATTGACTTTATATCACACAGCTTTCCTGAGCTCAGATCCACCGACATCTTTGCCGTATACATATTTTATATTATGAGATAGGTCATTCATATTAAAATGACTGCACTTACCTTCTGTTTGCAGTATACTGTTTATTTGGTAAATCCTTTGAATAATCTGCTTATAGAAATCCTAGTGTGAAACCATAATATTCCTGTATTTACTGAAATAGCATGCAAACACAAATTCAGCTGACACATTGCTTGTATATCAGACTCCCTTATTCTCTGTATCAATATTAAATCGTAATCCCGGCCTATTTATACCTATTTATATCTCAAGTGTCTTAATAAAGCTTTTAAGACTTGGGAATTCATTTCTAGAAAGAGATAACCACCATCTAAAAGTGGGACAAAATATGCTTTCCCCATAGTTCCTTCCTTGCTAATGACTTTGTAGAACTTTGAAATATAACAGCTCATTAAAAAACACTTATTATGTATGATGAGGTACACTTGCAGCATTAGAGTGCGTCTTTTCACATATAATTCAGGCCGTTACTGTTGCTGCACTGAACCATATTGTGCGGTTAAAAACACACAGTCAACAACAGCTGGGAAGTCTACACATTAACAAGAGCACAACTTTGACATTATTGCTCTATTGTCTCTTCTAGTCATTGCCTTGGACATGCACATGTAAGGGGGCGTGCATATTTGTCGGCGTAGTCAGTCTGTATAAAACCAGTAATATGTGCTCAAACGGCATGAACATTTTAAATTGGTGTCTGACTCCATGCGCGTACACACACACACACACACACACACACACACACAGACGCCTCAGAAGCCCCCTGTGTAGGTACTTGTCAATGGCCTGTCTCCCCTGTCCCTGCTGGCCCCATTGTCTCGCAGTCCACCAGCATGAGACTTACGCGCGCATCAACCACGTAATTGTGAGCAATTGTTAGTCTCGTAACTACATAACTACACGTATCTACACGATTACACATCATCTTCCACTTTTCAGCTGAGGTGTCGAGTGTGATGCGAACCCTTCGTGTGCCAATCCGCTTCCAAATGCCCACCGCTATGTGTGTGTGTGTGTGTGTGTGTGTGTGTGTGTGTGTGGGAATTGAAGTCTGTGACTTATGTGACCAAAACCGGCTGGTCTGGTTTGAGACTGAACCCCTTGTTACTCCTTCTTTCCCCTCTTGTACTCCCCTCCCCCCCTCCTCCTCCTCTGTGTCTGCATCGCCTCCTCTTCCTCTGGCAGGGCGTCTCTGTGGAGCTCCTGCGTTGTTCTCCCCCTGTTGGCATTAACCTGGATGTCAGCGGTGCTCGCCATAACCGACCGGCGCTCCACCCTCTTCCAGGTGATGTATCTCAGTAACACTAGCAGACGCGCTGTTACCGACAAACATGCACGTGTGATGCGTCGTTGAAAGAGCAGCTTTAAAATTGGGTAATGCATTCAAAAATGACACGTTAATAGAAAGATGTGCTTTATAGTAAAAGATCCTCGGTTCTTGAAGTTTAATGCTGAATGTGTAAAAGTGTAAATAGAGCATGGAGGAAAAAGAAAACAAATAGGATTATCATTAAAAAAAAAAAGTACAAACAAAGAAGAACCGACAATCCTCACTGTGTCAGGATCATCCGCAGTGACAGTTTATGAATGAAAGTATAATCGGCTAAATATGATTTGGCTTATTTCACTCCCGTTTCAGTGTTTCAGTAATTATTAATAAGTCATTTCACTACAGTATTAACACAGGATATCATAATGCAGTGGCTAGAGTGCCAGTTGAAGCATGCCACAAGATTATTGTTTTATTTGTACAAACAAAATGAACGTTATAATCCATTTTCAACTGGATGAAACCAAAACGATTAACCATGCAGATTGCTTTGCAATTTGACCACAGCTGAGAATAATAATGAAAGCTCAGGGTTGCTGGTTGCCTTGGTAACACAATACACTTTCTATTAAAAATCATTCTGCATAATGGAAGAAGCAGCCGTATGCGTACAGCTTTTTGTGTTTCGCTGTTTCACATGAGAAAGACTCTTCTGTGGGGAAAACTGTCAAATGCAGCGATGGTGCAAAATATAGCTAAACGTTTATATGTATCCATTGTAACTTATGGTATGTATGGTGGGTGAAGATTGGTGAAAACAAAAATACCTTGAAAGGGGTGCAATGGTTCAGGTTGGGGACCCACTACAATGATATATCTCTTGCCTCCTCCAGGTCCTCTTTGCCGTCTTTGACTCGGTCCAGGGTTTTGTCATCATCACCGTCCACTGTGCAATGCGCCGAGAGGTGAGTCCGGGTTTCTTCTTCTGCTCCCAGACACATCGAGGTCAAGTATTTCTAAATCAGCGCCACAAAATGACCCCAGCAACATGCACTGCCTTTGACAGGTGGGATTCGTGTTTCGCAAATGTCATGTTAGTTTCTGGGTCAGTCTGAAGTCACGGCAGGACGCAGGCGAATCAGACATGAGAGAGATTAGCACGGTATTTATGTCCTATGTTGCAGCGCTTCTTCGCCATAATGCCGTATGATAGTACTGTATTGTCCGTCTGATCCAAGGCTGCTTTAAGGAGCTTACCAAGATGCTTTATGGAATAAGACTCTAAGTCCCTAACTAATACCCCTAGTGCCTTTTATGCCACAGGCTTTGCTGTGCCCCCGGGGATGTAGAATTTTAAACTCATTGTCCACATACGTGTAGTCATGCCCTCGAGACAGTTATTTATACACACACACACACACACATTCCCCCACGGTCAAACTTGCGATTGCACTTGCTACAATTAATAGATTTACAATGTCATCAGTTTTCCATGAATGTGTTGCGGATGCATGCGGACCACACACACGGCCCTTTCTATATCCAAGAGATCATTATGCTGTTGAATGCACTGCATGGTGTAAGTTCATTCTTAGACGCTCGGAATGCTTAGCTGCATTAAATCAATATCACAAAAGCGGCAGGGATCAGGGTATAGTAAATCCAGGAATTATTTATTGTAAATGTATGAAAATCCCCCGCATAAATCCTTCATAGCTGCTGAACAACAGGCAGAGTGGTGTGGCACATCGGAGAGGGGTGGGGGGGGGGGGGGGGGTAAAAAGGGGCAGAATGAGGAAGCACTATGGTTCAAAACAAGAGTGAAGGCAGCACAAAGGGGGATGCTATGTGAAGTAAAGAACAGACAAAAAGCCGCGCAGCGCTCCTTGATAGCGCTCGATGCATGTGAGGGCACGGCGGTGTGGCGATGGCCCGGGATACGGTACATTGTGAGAAGGAGGAAAGGGAGGAATTAGGGCGGAACACAAATTGCATGCCGAGATCTGTGGAGGAAGAAGAAGAAAAAACATGAGTCAAGAGCAAAGCAGGGGATGATGGTAGGAGAGGAAGAAATGGAGATGAAGGTGGAGAGAGCGGTATGGACACATAGAGAGTCTCTTCACTTTGAAGTCAGAATGAGCTACATTGCCAACAGACACTCACGACGATAGCGAGCAGGGAACAAATGCAACCGAGGATAAGTGTGGACATAAAGGGAAGAGACGGATGGAAAGAAACAATGCAGGCAATAACCCAGCTCATGCAGTATTAATTCGACATGGATTCTTCCCCAATTCACAACATCCTTCGCAACACACACACAAACACACACACACGCACACACACATAGACGAGACCACCCAGCGAGATTGAAGATGCTCTCATTCGCTCTCGCAATGCTTCTTACACCAGCACGCTTGTTTCCACCCATAAGATTCTTATGGGATTTGACAACCGCAACATTGAGAAATGGTGTTGCTCCTCAACAGGAGTACCCATAATACAAAGCCTGTGGGAAAAGAGTCTCGAAGTTGGTTGTGAAACAAAATGCACGGGGATCTGTTTGATTTGAAGCGCCGCTCTACCAACCCAACTTTTGACGGTGGCCTGGTGTGTTTTTGCGTCGATGTCGCATGCAGGAGGGTAGAGAACAACAGTGGCGGTGGAAAGGCCCACGGGTTAGAATAGCTCTATACTGCGCTATGTCTTTTAATTTGGACTGAGCGCCACTGATCTCACAATGCTCAAATAGGCCACTTTGAAGAACCGCTGTGTGCTTTCTATACCAAATCCACTGACTGTTACATAATCTACACGCTGCGCTGCTTTGTGAATGTAGCTTTTCCGTTTACTTTCATTTTTACGTAATTTAAAATTCACTGAACATCTGTCATTGCAGAAATAAAAACGAAGGATATAAAATGTCTGAGGGAGTGAGTTCCCCATGCTCCATTTGCCAAACTAACTTAAGTAAAAGTTCCTCCACTAACTTCTTTCCTTTTGCATCCTCCCTTCCTTTCCTTCATCACCCCCCCTCCCCCCCTCCTCCACACACACTTCCTACTTTTCCTCTCTGTATTCATCCTTCCTCTCCCCAATCTCTTATTCTGCCCCTTCAGGTGCAGGATGCGGTGCGCTGTAGGATGGGGGGATGTAAAGACGACAGCGAAAACTCGCCAGACTCTTGCAAGAACGGACAGGTGCAGATCATGGTGAATAGCATTTCATTTCATCCCACACTGCAATCCATTAGCCTCGGACTCAAATTAACCAGGCTTGAGCTTTCCAGAAGCTTCGGCTCCAATAGCAATAAGCATGATTGCTATTATTGAAGTGTCCAAACTCATACCTGGCTCTCTTCTTCATTATTGTTCATGCATTATGCATTTTCACATTTTATTTTCCCAAAATGTTTGATTTCATTTCCCATATAAATAGCAATATCCCTCCCAGCCTGAAACTAACTTCCTGTATAGTGCAATAACTGGAAATGAAAAGTTGTCAATAATTACAATCTGTGTAACAAAATAGCTAAATTTCTATCAATGCGTTTTTGTTTTTTTTTCACATTCTCGGTGCGTGGATGCCGCAACAAAAAAGTTCATATTGCCATAATATTTCATGTATTATCAAACACAACACTTTTTATGTACTTTTATCCGGCACTTCTTCCGCTATTTGAAGAGCACCGAGCTCCCGTGACAGTGTTGTTGTTCCAAACGTGGCTAATGGCGTGATCAATCATGTCGACTTGATCTGCTGCACCAATGTCACTACAGTTGCAGAGCGTGGGCGCCTATCGCAACGCTCTCCCTTTATTTCTCCCTGAGACCTGTTTGCGGTAACGGTTATGGCTTTCTTAACGCCCGTCTGATGTTACCGCGATTATACTTCGGAGCCGTCGTTCTGCTCAGCGAGGCCATTACGACACATTCTCCGTCTCTGTTTTCATAACCGAGAGGAACAGTCTGACGGTGTTTATTTTGTTCGAAGTTTTGGTTAAACATATTGGGATCGTACGCGCAGCTCGTTGCCATGCCAACTATTGCTCCACTGTCAACGCCAGCTCGTAAACCTTGAAGTTCTCTCTCTCTCCATGTGTATGACTTTGAAGAAATATTCTCAGACGGCTCTATGCATGGAGAACTGTCATAACGACGCATTACCCTTGAGAATATTAATTGTGATGGATTATTTGGTGACGCTGCCACCAGTCGGGCTGCATCAGCCATCATAATTATACTCAGGTGTTCTTGCTTTATTCACCGGGAATCTCATTAGAATGCTAAACTCTGAACATTTACAGCCGTCATGAAGATGTAGAGCTGGAGCTACACCTTCTGGAATCAAAGGAATGGAATCTTAATCTCGGATTAGGACGCATTAATGCCCTCTACAAAACTGGTTATGTTTCTGCCTCAAACATTTCAACGTTATTGTTTTCCATGAATTTCTTTTACGCCATCAGAAGAGTCCCAATGTGAGCTACTGTGGGCAGCAGCAGTGTGGCTCCCCGCGTTGCGGCGCTTCCCCGTGCCTGTCCGGTTGCCACTCACAGCAGTTCCATCCGATGGTCCACCAGGCATGCCAACAAGCCTGTTACCACAGTCTTCCCCACAGCACCCACAACCACGGGCTCGAGCACAGCCACGCACATGAGCATAACCACATCCTGAACAATACCCACAACTACGCTCATAACCATAACCACGCCCACAACCACATCGGCAGACAACCAGTATGTCGCCTTCAGTAAATATGCTGGAATATGTATGTCAGTATGGATAGTGAAACCCGTAGATGGAGAAAGGTGGAATCTGTAAAGCAATATATTGCTACAAATAGTGAAGGAACGCTGAGACATTTTGAAAGACACTTGTGTTTGCTTTATTTCAATGTTTTAAATGAGGAGACTGATACTACTTTCATTATTTTATGCTGAACATGAAGCTAGAGCCAGCAGCTGGTTAGCTCAGTTTGGCACAAAGACTGGAAATAGCTCTTTAGATCACCAATTAATGTGTTTTATATTGTTTGTTTAATATGGGGAAAAAATATTGTTGTTTAAAAGTGTTTTTTTTTACTGTACTACTTCTTTGCTCTATGCCCAGTAAGTTAAGGTTAATGTCAAGGTCACTGCTCCCGGGCAGGAAAAAGTCCTGCACATAAATCCCTGTAAAATCACAATAAGATCACTTTTTTTTTAATGAGGTGTTTTTTTATTGATTTACCAAACAATATATGTTGGTCTAAATACTGAGGCTAGAGGTTCATACACTTTGGAAAGAGCCAGAGTTGTTTCTCCACCTTTCCGGTCTTAAGCTAAACTAATCCGTTGCTGGCGGCAGCTCCATATTTATCAAACAAAAATGAGAGTATAGTATCAATCTTATCATCTGGGCCAAGAAAGCAAACATAATTACTTCCCAAAAGTGTCAAGCTATTCCCTAAACCCAAAAAGAAATATAACATAAAATTGAGTTCAGTTTTGATTACATATTGCACCTTTAAATCATTGATTTTAATAGCTGTGATGTAGAAATAGAAACTAGCATTTTTTTTGTACTATAGCACACCTTGTCTTTTATATTAATTGCGGTAGTAACTTTGCCTAGAATGCTGTATACTATAGGATGTTTACTCAACTCAGTCAATGGGACTCAATAATAGGACTTTGTTCCTTTTGTGGTGTTTTTACCAAACAGTTGATGTTGATAATTCGATGTACTTAACCTGCGAGGCTGTTGCAGAGAGAGTGTGTTATAGTTAAGATAAAAATGATTTGTTTTTCTCAATTTGGATGGCACATACAGACTGAGAGAAAAGAGAGAGGATGTTTCATATCCTCATCCGGCTATTTAGGAGAGACCCATTTATGGTGCTGCGGGTGATTTTCCTACTAAGAGCTTTTCCGCTCCTCTGAGACCTCTACACATTCTCTCCTTCTCTCTTTCAGTTTTTCATTTCCCCCCCTCGCTCCTCTCTTTGCCTGCGTGGCGTGCCCAAACTGTCTAAAATCTGTAGTTTATTATCCAAACAAAGGCTTTTGTAAATGAATCCCGCCGAGGACAGGAGGAGGCTGTATGGGGAGAGAAGGGAGGACCACAACCGCATAGCAATGAGCTTCCCTTTCACTAAAGTTTCAAAAACTTGAGTGGTGGCCATTTTGAAAACAACACTTCTTCATTCAACCCACCACCCTTTGGGTTTGGGAGGGATTCTTTACCTCAAGGGAGTCATGCCACCCTGCTTTCCTCATGTGGATTGTAGATCAGAGCAGCATATTTTGATACCTTACCCATATCAAATCTGGATATTGAGTGCAGGTAAAGCTCTTTGTTGATGTTTGTGTTTTGGCGAACACAAATGAATCGTAAAAGTCTTTGTTGTACAGTGTCGTGTTTTTCTAATCCATAAAAAGCGAGGCTGGAAGACAACAACGTTTTGCATCAACTGGCACAGCAGATAATAGTTTTGCTGCAGTAAAAAAAAAAAAAGCTCTACGTTTGCGTACAGACGATAGCGAGGAGACTGATGAGGCATACAGTAAGCATTACATACCTGGAAAAACACCCCGGAGTTTTACTCCTCTCATTCAAAACTGTACTTGGGTCTGCTGCCGGGAACCGATGCACATCATGAACAATGTAGCAGCGAGTGCCATCCCACAGAAGTGTCTGCTCTTCTCAGTCTGGAAAGGCGTTGGACAAATTCACTATGAAGAAATAAAAAAAAACCTCGACATTGCTGTGTCTCGTTCACAGAGGGCATTACTAATTGACTGGGTTGTAAAGTGTCACCATTGTAACATATCTCTATCCTTGTCTCAAGTGTCACATTTCAGTAGAGCATCAGAGTCATTGGATACAGCATAACCACCCGAGATCCAGTCACTCATTTTTGCTGTGCATTTCTTTAATGTGCTGAATGCAACGACACTCATTGCCTTTCCTCTCTTCCTACCCCGCCTCCCTCTTTTAGACGGATTTTGAAAAGGATGTGGATTTGGCGTGTCAAACAGGTGAGCTCTCCCTTCCTCCTTATTTCTCTTTCTCCCTTTGTCTGGTACAGGAGAAGCATTGCGAGGCGACGGCGAGCTGTTACTTACTTTTGCTGCTGCAGATGTTGATAAAATGACAGCAGATGATGTTCTACATCCCGACACAGTTGTGCACAAATCATTATGCCTTATCAGTCACTCTGAATCTGCCCAATACGTGTTCAGCGAGCATATGTTTTGATGAGACTGTGTTTAATTGTGCATGATAATAACACTCCTCAGCGTGTTCAGGCCTGTTTCACTCGATGCTGGCGATGGTCCTGTGTGTGAGCATTTGGATGCGCTGAAAATGTACCACAATGTGTTGTGCTTTGAAATTATTAACACAGTCACTTTCCCCCCTCCACCCTTGCAGAGAGAGGACACCCATGTAAGTTTTGCACCCAATTGACCTTTTTAACCCTGCCTGGTCCATCCCTGAGACTTCAATAAACTCATATAGACAAATCTGGGTTGCACGTGGAAGTAAAGAAGCCGCCATAACTGCAGTGGCACCTCGCTTGTAAACAAAACTGGAATGTCTGGAAATAATTTCACATCTCTAGCAATTTTTCCACCAAACTAATACCAAATAAAATGTCTACTCTTTACAACAATTTTCAATTTTAACAAGTTGCTTCACGTGTCTCTGCTATTGTCAGCTGCTTTGACAACATCACTTAAGAGACATAAGCATCTGCCTAGCAAACCCCATTTCGCTTGAAACACATGAAATTCCACTTGTTTCCTTTTTCCCCTTTTTTTTAATGCAGAATTTCTTCTGATTATAATTTGAGAAATCACCGAGGTATGATTTACAACAGAAGCCAGCAAGTACTTCCTTCAGGGTTTAAGCTAGAGTTATTCCGCACGGCATTTTGATATGCGCTCTGCGGCGGCTCGACAGCAGCAGTACGTTAATTGAAAGGTTTTTTTTTTGCCCCAAAGGCTCTCTAATTATTAATAATATGTAACTTTTACATTCAAACATGACTAACTACACTTGTCATAGGTGATGAATGGTGACGGTGATCAATCCAAGTGTCTCGGCTTTCCCTGTCAGGGTAAAGGTGTTCAGTTGAAGTATGCCACTGCAGGAATGGCTGTGACATTGAGAGCGCAACAACCCTCAGATGTGTCTATAGGTCATTCTCTGGGTCTCCCTTGTTGGATGCAGATATGAAGGGATCAGATTTGGGGAAAAATGCCCAGTCTTTTCACATCACTTTGCACCAACCGGACTGTTAAACAGGAGATAGCTCGTTTTTGTACTCAGTCGGTGTCCTTGCTGGTATGCAGACTGGTAAGCTGGATGCAGCTTTAATTTTTGTTAAAACATCTAGCTTGACATTTTATCACATCAATGCTATTAACATAAACATGGACTGTGACACATGCTTTGGTCGAGATTGGATTTTGGGGCCACAGAGTACATCTTCTCTTCTCTGATGGTGACAGAATGAGCATGATATCGAGCATGAATTTCCAAAAGCTTTGGAGTTGTGTTTGATTGTGATTATAGATTGATGTCAGTCGTGAATTAACTTAGCGTCTCATCAGCATGCCACAGTTCATTTTGGAGTAGCTATTCAAGAACTGCAAGTATTCTGTGTGTAGTTTCCACTCACAACAACATGCATGAATGCTAACCCAAAGCCATGTAAGTAGTTTCATGTTTACATTCACAGTGTTGTGAATAAAAAAGCAGGCCCTCACACAGACATACACATTTACACACATGTATTAAATGTGGACAGACTCACACACATGGTATAATAGGCTGGTGAGCAAGATATGGGCGAGGGAATTTTGCTCCATTTCATTTGAAGCACACAGTATTTTGCGCTCAGGCTCTTTCTCCAAGCTAATAAAAATCCTCGCTCACTGGCAAATCTCAAGATGGAGCAAGACTTAAGGTCACAGTGTCAGAGACAAACTCATCTTAGTTACTGTGAACCATATAAGCACAAATTGAGAAGTGAAACTTTTCTTTGGAGATGCAATCCGTCTCACAGCTACTTCAAAGCTGAAAACAAACTTTAGTATCAGAACTTGAATTATGTATATATTGTGCCTATCTCTCTGTCAACTGTGGTCTCTTTGACATACATTCCATCAATACCTTACCATTCAATATCCATTCTCCTTTCTCCCTTTAAATGTTACTGTTTCTCACCTTTTGCATCACTCATAAACTCTTTACTTCTTCTTTTCTTATTTCAACCAAATATCCTTACCGCATTATCTCATGCCAATCCTCCACTGCCTTATTGTTTTCTTGACTTCCTTTCCCATCTCCTTCTAGTCATATTCAAAGAGGTGAACACCTGTAACCCAGCTACCATCACTGGGACCCTTTCCCGCATCTCCCTGGATGATGAGGACGATCCCAAGCTGTCAGCCCATCAGGAGGGGGGAATTGGGGTCAACTTCAGCTCCTTACCCGGGAACATCCCCCCTCCAAACCTCATTGTACAGGTAAGGAATTTAAGTTGACCAGTTGCATGATCAGAGTAGTGCTCTGCAGTTTTAATCCAGCTAGAGGAAGTTATATGTTGAGATATCTAAAATAAGATCATCTTGCTTTTTAAGAAACACTGAAACGTTTACTTTTTTTCCCACAAGGTTCCAACCCTCGGCGGCCTCAATGAGCTGAGCGAGACGCCCCTCAAGAAGGAGGTCAACGTAGATCAGCAGAGACAACAGGGGCAGCAACGCGGTGGCGCTCCAATCTACCTGTGCACCGAGAGTGGCCTGGGCTGGGCTCGACCGCCCACGTCCTCCAACACCTCCCAGGACGGAAGTGCCGGAAGCGGGGGGAGCGGAGGGGGAGGAGGAAGTGGAGGGGGCGGGGAGGGAGACTACATGGTCTTACCTCGCAGGACGGTCAGTCTCAAACCTCCAGCGCCCTCCTCCCAAGGAGGAGGCCTTGGACTGGGGTGCGAGGACAAGCCTCTCAACATCGCAGTTGATGATCCTCCTTTCCCCCCGCCTCCCTCACCCTTGACCCTCCACCCAGCTGAAAGTGAGGCGTACCCGGTGGATTTTGTGCCGTCGAGTGTGGGCGACATGAACATCGCCATGAACCTCAACCGCTCCTACGGGACAATCAAAACCATGCCCCACGGGCATGCCCACATGATGGCTCAAGGTGGTCTTGTACACTCCCACGGAGGACACATGCACTCCCACGGCCATTCGCTCCAGCTGAAGCCGGGCCAGAGGCCGTCGGTCAGACAGATTCTCACAGGCGGAACCACAGTGGAGAGAACCAGGACCCTGCCACGCAACCTGGGCAGCACCAATGCCAACAGCAGCCTCTCAGCAGGATCCCTGGAGGTGGGTAAGAGGTTGAGGGTAGGAGGGGTTCCCTGTGGTGGTGGTGGTGGAGCTTATTCACAATGTCGACCTTTCACTTGAGCCAACGCTTGATGTTCACAGTTATAAATGCAATGGTGGTGGCATGGTTATGTATGCAAGTTGTGGTCCTGAAATGAAAGAGAGGCATGGAAAGACAAAAAGGGGGAGAGGAGTTCTCTGCAGAAAAGGTTTACCTATTTAAGGTGACATTATGTATTTTAAACACTTTCAAATAATTGTAACAAGAAAAATTAGAATGACCCTAAGTGCTTCTAATGAAATGTCACTTGGGTCAATACTGATGCCAATAATGATTAATATATATATATATATATATATATATATATATATATATATATATATATATATATATATATATATATATATATATATATATATATATATTTGCATTGGGGAAAACTAGTTTAACCAATCAGCATGTATTTTAAACTATAAAGGTACAATTCAATACTTCACTAAATGAATAGTTGTGTGCATGTATGGTTATTTTAGAATATGGGGAAGAAAAATGCCAATGTGGCCTTCAAACAATGGCAACAATGTCTAATACATTGTCTCTGACATATAGTAACAATACGTCCAACACTCCGCGATGATAGCACAGTCGCGTGCTTCTCAACAAGTCTGCTTTGACAACTGCTTTTATCTGCAGTCATTCATTGCCACTCACTGAGACAATGAGCTTTAAAATGAGTTATTCGCTTGATAACAGACAGCTTCTTCTTGGTATACTGTGTGTGTATGTGTGGCGTGTGTGTGTGTGTGTGTGTGTGTGTGTGTGTGTGTGTGCGTACATGTATGTGTAATACACTACTCCTAACAGTACAAGGTGGGGCAGCAGATGGACTGAGACAGACAGGATCAGAGGAAATGTCCCGAATGAATGTCTTTCAGCCCACCTTAATTTTACACAAACAACATATTGACATAAACACAAAAAACAAGCACACGGTAACATAGACACATAAACACACACCTATGCAAACACATACTTTAGATCTCCCTCGAATGGCATCTTGCTGACTCACAAGGTTGATTTAAGAGATGGAAGCGACACTTCCACCGAAAAGTGCAGATGCTTCATTTAGGGCTGAGGACATTAAAGACGTCATTAAAACTCATAAAAAATCAGAAGAGCTACGAGTGCACTCATGAATACCCAAAAAAGAGAGAGAAGAATCTGCAGAGAAACCTGGGGGATGTAATTTACTGCCATAATTTCACCCTGTTTGAATATGCTTGATTTGAAGATGGATATCAGAGCGTGCCTCTTAAGATTAAATCACAGCAGTGTTTTACTCCCCATTTTAAATATGGTGACGCACAATGGAGGGGATCACACAAATGTACGAACAGTGTTCATTTCACTGTGGAACTTTAGGGAGCGGCTTGTAAATGATGAGGTTCGCAGGACATATCATTCTATCATCCTACTATAGAAAGCAGTAGAGGTTGTGTTGCAGACGGCAAACTCCGATTCGGACGAGTGAAGCCAATACAGGAGGATGTTTATTTAGCAAAGGATGGTCCCATTTAGAGTAAAATAGACCATAATGCGGAGTATGCTTTAGGGGGGGCTTATTGTGATTGACAGGCTGCTGCCGCTCCCAGAGCCGCATGCCAAATGTGTCTGTTGCCTGGTAACGCTAATGGGTGACGCCACGATGACTCCGTCCACTTTTTATATGCAATCTATGATTGTAATATAATCAGCATGCACTTAAAACAAAATGTTGGCCGTAGAGTTGAAGTTTCATATGAAACTCTGCATTGAGTACATGCAAACGAAAGATGATGAACTCGTGTGCGACTGTTGTTGGCTACAAGACCATCATGACATCATGACATCGAATCACGCAAGGATTCCCTGCGTATGTTGTATGAGCGAGTTAATAACTGCTTTATGTGTTTCCACAACAAATCATGCACTATACTGTACATGTATATGCATGTTATGTCTACCATATTACAAAGCAAACTCAATCACGGAATTCCTCAGGTCTAAGGTAAGGGTTTCTCTGTTGGCGAACAGTCATGGCATTGTATTTTATGAGCAGTAAAAGTCAAGTGAATAGGACATCTCAGAAAGAGACTTACCTCTCTATCTGTTTGCAATTCTCTCCCTTTTAAAACCTTGGCTGCCGTAGCATCAGACCAGCAGCTCTGCCCTTTCAAAGAATGAACACAGCTTTTAACTAACAACGAAGAGCAGCTGCCCTCACTGCCAAATGCAAATCTGGCAGACGGCAAGAGCCAAATAGGAAGTCAGAGATTGAATGTAATGCAATGCAATGTCAGGGCCAGATGAGTTGGAAATGTCTGCAGCTGTTAAATTGGCGGCTTGTGTGCTACTAGCGAGAGCTGTGGAGGCACTTAAGAGGAGAGTGGTGGGGTCCAAACAAGATTAGAGGATGAAAACCATTCCTCATATGTTTGTTGTAGCTCTTTTAATCGGAATGTGTCCAACACATTCTCCAAAAATAGCAAAGGGGATGATTTATGCTCGGGTTGAAATTATTGTATTTGAGAGTTTGTGAGCCGAGAAATTATTGTTTCATTCCAATTCTGGGTTATTCCACTTCACTAATCTCATTACGTTGAAATAGACTGAATCATTTGCTCTTTGCCTTGACATTTGTAAGAATATCTTTACTTTGTTGGGCAGCCAGTGCTTCACTCTTGTTACCAAACATAGGCACTGAGAGATCCACAGATACTTTGAGATACGTAGATAGGTCTCAAGTTAAATAGTGGTGGAGGGGTTTGTTATTGATGCTTTCTTCTCTCCTCCTGCCCCCCTCCTCTTCCAGAGGAAAAGAGTACGGTACTCTGAGCTGGACTTTGAGGTAAGATCTCGGACCTCACCCCCTGTCATCAGCCTGTCCCTGCTTTCTTGTGCTTCTGCCAGGACTTGAGTAACGCATAGAGGAGCAAAACGCATTGCTAAATCCCTCCCGTCGCACATGTCTCCCTCGCATTTAGAACTATGGACTGTTTCAGACCTACCTTACATAGTATGCTGTTTCTCCAACAAAGGCCCTAAATCCATCCCAACTTATCTGTTCTAATTGATTTATTTGTATCAATACAAACAAATACATCTCACGGACATGTACAATCAAATTAAGCAATGCGGTTATGTCATTGTAGGCGTCCTGGTTGAAGAAACAGTGAAGTAGAGTGCTTCTTGTGTCTGAATGAATACAAGTAATGCAGTTATGGGTCGAAACGTATGTGGCTGTAGTTGACTGGCTGTAGTTGATTGGCTGGTTATATCTATGGAATAACATGATTTGACATTGAGTGAGTATGTTTGTGTGATAATTATTTGGGTGTTCTGTGAGTCTCCAGTCTCTAGCAAGTATCCCTGAGCAATAAAATACCTCTCATCGCAATGCTGCTTTTTGCGAGAATTCAGTTCATTCAGACTGTTGCAAAGACTGGACATTCACCTTCCACCATGGAGATATATCTTTTAAATAGAGGGTATCTGTCGTGACAAGCTACTAACAGTGACTATGGATGATTGTTTACCTTATTTGCCAAATTTACTGGAGAGTCATTTGTGGCCGCTGCATGAATTTAGAACAAGGAGATTGCCTCTCCTGGTAATCAACTATTTTCTCATCTATTGACTGTTGACTTTGAGAAAGACGTTGATGTAGAAGTGCCATTAATATAGGGAAGTGTGCACTTACATGATTTAATGGAAGGTAAACCCATTTCCATCCATGTTTTTTTCTTCTTCTTTGATTTGGCCCATCCTTTTAGACATTTCATTTGTACACATACTATGTGAAGTTAGAAATGTATTCTATTTGGGGAAATACACTGTACATTTCTGAAAACTCTGAGTACTACATCAATTTGGCATTGCACTTTAAGCTGGTGGTTTTGCAAGAGACACTGTCAAATGCTGTGCAGCAGAAGCTGAGATGTCCTGACTTTTAGTTGTCAATATGAATCAACGGTCCAGATATGATCGGGTTATTCTCATAACTTGTCAAAGCTCCTGCAGAACTACGGAGTATATTATCTAACAGTATCTGGGCACTAAATAAGCAAACTGAATTTTACATGTAAAATCCTTGAAGTGCTTTACTTTGAAAGTTATGAAGGTGCACTTACAGGAGTTTGTAGTTTACACAGGTTGCATTGGACTTTGATCAAAACATTAAACAACATGACTCAGTCAAGGAAAACTAAAGACAAAGCAGCAAAAAGCAAGTAACTAGTAGCACCTCCTTAGCTGAGCAGAGATGAGAGTGCCCACTCTGAAGTAATTGGAGCCAGTACTAAGCGCCAGTCCTGGCTGGTAAGTCTGCAGTGTGAGTGCTGGCTTCTTGCCCCTGTGTCACTTTCCACCTCGCAAGCTGCTTTGATGATTAGCTACTGCTGAGCAGCTCCAGCACTGCCCATTAGCACAGAGAAACAACAGCAGTGGCACTGACAAATGCAGTTTACTGTCAGAGCATTAAACATCTGGATTTAGCTGTACTCTAAACAGACATATTCAGAACGCAGGGAAGGCAGTTTTTGTAAAATGCCACAAGTGCAAGAGTTAAATCCCAGCCCTTCTGTTCGCCATGTAATGAGTTAGACAAAGTCCTGAGTTAACAGAATCGGCAGCTAGCAGACATCAGTCTGGAACAATGACACTGCTGTCAGTTTTGTCACTAAATTTTCACTTAAACGACTCCTCTGCAGCATTCCCAGTTGCCAAATTCTTAAAGACTAAGGAAGTGGATGATGTATGAGCATGGACTATCAATCGATTGATCTATCGGCGTCCCTCTCTTACGGCTGGTGTTACCACAGTCCCCCCAGCCTTTTCCCCATTACCCTGCCTGCCCCGATATTGGCCCTCCTCCTTTTCTTTTCTTTTTTTTTGGTTTCTATTTGGTTCATTTTTGCTGTCCCTTCCTTTCTTCCCTTCCAGAAAGTGATGCACACTCGCAAAAGACATTCTGAGCTGTACCATGAGCTCAACCACTCGTCCAAGTTCCACACCATAGACAGGTATAGCAGGGACCCAGCCATGTCCACATTCAAGGTAAGATCATTGCCCAAACGCGGGACGGGAACCCGCTGTACGCATACACCCCCACCCCCTTCCGCACCTTGTCACAACCCTAAAACCCCACAGAATTGACTTCTGCACGGATCTGAATTGCACTAAGTTGCTTCATAGGCAGCGGGCAGCACTGGCTCAATGTTATGAGCATGATAGTGACATTTTGTTGTAAATGCAACTTTCAGATGCAAAAAAAAAAATGGTCACATACCAAATAAGGTATTTTTGAAAGTGGTTGCATCCCTTTTGGTGTCCTTCCTTTAAACCAAATTACTGCCATCTAAATACATGATTTGCACTAACAAGGGAACATAAATGTAATGTAAATAATGTATTTGATTGATTCACTGCGGTACACGTCTGTGGAGAATTGAACAATAACTGCCTCATCAATATAACTTTACTCCAGCTCTTTCACGGTAAATATCTTTATATACCTGCTGTAATTGGCCTGAACCTAATTCATTCTCACTTGTGGTTGGTGCCTTATTAAATACCTGTCAAAACAGTTGATCACTTAAGCCGTTAGCTGAGGGATAATCGATCTTAGCCGGTTAATGAAATCTTAGTTCTGCAATTTGAGAGACCTGTGAAACTATTTCTCACTCTTTTGAAGTCACCTCACCGTAATGCATTCCTGGAAACACATTTGTGCCTATACACACACGTGCTTTGTCTATGCCTGTGTCACACTGGTTGATGTGTGTGTTTAATTGGATTAATTAAATGTACTGTATGTGAAGGTGTTTTTCTCATGTGTCTATGTGGGTGCTTGTGCGCGTGTGTGCATCAGTGGGGTTCTTGGGTGGGCAACTGTACACATGAGACACACAAGCATCTTTGAATCATTAATACACCATTAGCAGCAGACGAAAGAGTCCCTGCTCGCTCTGCACTGACCTTCAGAGAGCTAGTTTCATTAAGATTTAAACACGCACACACATGCTCGCACTCCCCTCATCTCCGGAGCGCCAACCTTGATAGGTGTAACTTTCCCTTGGCATTGGCACCATGCTGGTTCACATCTAATTTACACCGCCAGTAAAGGAACAGAGGCCAGCCTGACATCTCTCATATTCTCCATGCCATGGAGACACACACGTACTGCATACACACACACACACACACACACACACACACACATGCAACCACGCTGCCATTTTCCGATGCCAGACCCGCTGCCTCTTCTTTTGCTCCTCATTTGCTCCACATCTTTATCCAGATTTTCATAAGCGTTGGCTGACTCCCCATTCATTAATGCCGGGCAAATATTTTATGGAAGAGAAGAAAAATGACAAGCTGCTTGGAAAGGCAAAAGCCATATATTAGAAGTGCGTGGTTCTTAAGAGTTGCACTGCAGAATCCTAATGTGCCTCAGTGGGAGTGCAGGTGCGCTTTGAGATTATGACCAAATGTAAAAGAAATGAAAGCCCACCCACGAATAATAGATAGCTCGCATTTAAGCTAATCAAGACAAGTTGGAACGAATACTTCTGCTGGTTTAGTGACGTCATATAAGTTATGAAATGAAAAGGGCAGCATAGATATGGCATGCTCATCCAAATCCATTATGTTAAAAGTAAGTAGGCAGTTCACTTAACTGAGAATAATTACACGGATAATGCTATCAGTGTCAGGCCTTTGACAGGACCCAGCTTGAGTTCAGCTCTGCTGTTGTCAACATCTCACTTTGAGAGTCACCCTCAGACACGGACATGCTGACTATACAGTAATTATGGAGATGAGAAGGGTGTGTGTGTGGGGGTGTGCTTGTCCGTACACTTGCATATCAGAGTGCATACTGTACGTGGGTGGCTGCATGCCACTTTGTGTTGTTGTTGTGCGTGCGTGTGTGCGTGTGTATGTCTCTACGTCCTCTTGTTACTTTTTCTTTGTGTGTTTATCTTTTTTATGTTTGAGATCAGTGTGTTACACTGCCTGGGTTTGAAGCACATAAACTGTTTAGGAGACAATTACTGCATGAGTAATGATATAATATGCCATATAACACTGACACTGACAGTGATTTTCACAGACACTACATTGAGTGCTGTGATCTAATAGCAAACATAATAGCGTTTTACTATATCGCGGATGGACACCCAAAGTACTTTTGAAGTTGATACTCACCCTTAACTTCATATGGCCAATTGACTTAGTCACTTAAGGACTGGCACTATTGAGCACCTCCACTAGCCCGTGCCTGTCTTAATGATGAGTCATCCTCAAGCAATGAGCCCTCAAAAACTAATTAACCCCAGGTCTCTCTACTTTAAAGTGCCTAAACAGTATTTTTCACCCAGAAACTAAACATCTTTTAAATCCTACTAACCATCGCGGGCGGTGTTGGTCCACAACAGGTCCCCCCTACCCCACCACCGAGGCACAACACAGAGCCATCACTAGTACGCAGAGCCTCCCTCGTTTACAAAGAAAGTCAAAGTAAGACATGCTAAACCCTGCATAAACCGTGTTCAGTAGAGCCCCGTTAACTCACTCTAAGGCCGATGAGTTGATGCACTACATGTCACTGTATGTGTCATAGTTTGCCACTGTACGTACTGCATCTGTGTTTCCGAACAATCATTCATCCACCGACCAATACAAAGCTTAGCATCCGTATCGAAGCAAGGCAGGACTGTCAAGCTTTGGATTCCTCCACATGTTCATGTTGTGAGCATACTCGGCATTTAAAGAGTTTGGAGGCTTGTGTCTTTATTTCCAAGCTTTTAGGAATGGAAGGAAAGGATGAAACAATGTGTTTATCCGCCTCAGACTGCTATCATTAGCATGTGCAGAAAGCTAGCTCACCACATACAGTAGTGTTACACGTTGCATTAAAAAAGCCCAGTTCGGCATAGCACATCCACTGTGTAGTGGATGTGCTATGGTCCTAAAATATCAGAATTTGGGCTAATTCCAAATTCAGTATTGAGCCTTATCAACCCAACATTACCTGGGATAGAGTCAAGTTTGAAAACACATCGGTAGGGCTTTGTCTTTTAAGCCTTTACTTGTATGCCATTAAAAGTAAAAACATCTAATTTACCAGTCATTCCTAAATTACTAGAATATGTGAAAAAATAACACGGTTAGAAATCAGCTTGTGGTGCTCAGCAGTCCTGTCTTTAAAATCTCAGCAGCACTTTGTGGAGAATGCATTCATTGCTTGTGGCCACGCCCACTGACATTTACTGCTGTCCTTTCCTGCACCAATCTAAGGCTGCATCTAATAATTATTCTCATGAATGATGAATCTGTCATTTGTTTTGTCAATTAATGCAAAATAAACAGTCAAATCCTTATGAGCCAAAAGTTAAAACATGCAGATAAACCAGGTAAATATGCCACTTTTGTCAAAGCGTCATGTGTGTAGAATGGAAAGCTTTACAGGCGCTATGTAACAGCAACTCAGATAATAGGGGAGTGAACAGTCAATTAGCGGAATGCACTTTATACTTATAGCATTACCTGCTCAATTAGCTTACACCTGAAACACTGAAAAGCCTTGTTCAAGGCTGTACATATTTTTTACAGTCACGCAGACAGTGTCAAACTATGAGCTTACTCCATGTAGCCTACCATCCAGTACCCGTCAGTGCTTTCTCATAGTGACGTGAACGTATTTGATGAGTCCAAATCGTAGATGGTCCCCTAGTGATGTGGTAGTGCGGTGCATCACAGCTTTTATCCCCTGTGCATCTGCATTCATATACATTCATATAATGAATGCAGATTCCCCTCCCTCCATCACCTGCTATACACGTTGCATTGTAAGGTGTGGATTCACTCTAACCAGAGAGATGGACTTGTAAGATGGTCTGATTACAGGGACTGTTTTCATCTTCATGAAAAACAAAGACATCAATTAGTTTAGTTGTTGTTGTGGTTTTGCTGTTTGGGGTTGTTTCCATTCCTGTAGCAGCACTGTGTGTGGTGTGATAATCCATGCAGTCATTGTGCCCAGTTCAGTGCCCAAATTAAACCTTATGACCCAAACACCATAACCACGT
This sequence comes from Clinocottus analis, assembly GCF_023055335.1. NCBI lineage: Eukaryota > Metazoa > Chordata > Actinopteri > Perciformes > Cottidae > Clinocottus > Clinocottus analis. The sequence goes on from NW_027175865.1 coordinate 12,369,515, forward strand.
GATAAATCAGTTCATAAAGACAATAACCCATCCAAAACAATGTCTAATCACCTCATAAACCTCGATTCTCTAGCCGTAAAATAGCTCAAAATATCAAACATGATGCACGTTGTATGTGTGTCAATGAGAGACTGCAACACATATCACAAAGGCTAATGCGGTCAGAAGAGCCCTCATCTATTTTACTTCTCTGGAAAGGTAGGATCTTTGTGTTGAGGAGATGAGTGGATATCAGAAAATGTCTCCTTTACTTATTTTCTTTCTACTTTTACATCTTATCTACTTGTCTGTTCAAGTGCAGTGGGCTTAAAGTGATTGTACACATTACATGAGTCATTACAGATAGAATACTCATGCGTCATGCTGTTCTCATCTTTCTTTGTCTCTCCATACCACCCATTCAGAATCAGAATCAGCTTTAATGACCATGTACATTTTCACAAACATGGTATTTGACGCCGGATTCTGCGCTTTGTACTTGTTTACATTTTTTTTTTTTTTCAAGCAAAGATTAAATTTAAAAAAAGACATTTAAGAAAACATAGTAAAACAGTAATCAGTGGCCCGGAAAGTGTAGATAGTGCAGGTGGAGATGTCTGATTAGTTGTTCAATTGTTCATCAGACTGACGGCCAGTGGGAAGAAGCTGTTCTTGTGTCTGGTGGTTTTGGCGTACAGTGCTCTGTAGCGCCTACCAGAGGGGAGGAGTTGGAACTGCTTGTGTCCAGGGTGTGAGGGTCTGCAGTGATCTTTCCAGCCCGCTTCCTGACTCTGAAGGTGTACAAGTCCAGGATGGAGGGCAGGCTGGAACCAATAGTTCTCTCTGCAGACCTGATGATCCGTTGCTGTCTGCCTCTGTCTTGTTTGGTGGCCGATTCAAACTGGATGATGGCGTACTCGAACAGGATCAGCCGCTCCTGAGACAGGTTGAGGCGGTTCTTACTATTTTAACTCCATATTGCCTGCTAACTGGTTAACATTTGTCTCTACCGCGCTGATGGCTCAAAGCTGTTAGTGATGACTCGTGTTACACTAAATAGATGGACTACATACTACTACTAGATTGACATGACTACAAAAGAGGGGGAGGCAGACACCAAATCACAAGAATCCTCATTAACCTCAACCTTGTCTACCTTTGTTAGGCTGCTGAGGATAGCTGAGCTATTCCTGCTGTCTGACAATAAATGTACACACTGTCTTCTGTTCCATCTTGTTTTGAATATCATGCATGACCTTTATAATCTACCATGTAAAATAGCTTATATATACACATTGTATATACATGCACTTTTATTATTCTGTGTTGAAGTGGATCAAAAGCAGGCTTCACATTAAGGGCTAATGATAAAAACAAATCCTACTCTCTTTTAAGTGCAGTGGATGCTCAGGCAGGGGCAACATGGCTTGCGGGGGGATAGGGTCCTTTCTCATTGTGTCTCTTATAATGGTGACAGGAGACAAATGGAGTCAGGGGGGTTACTGAGCGACAGAGTGGTCGCAGTGTTTATGTAACACAATGTATTAGTAATACTGTGTGCGCTAATGTTTAGATTTAAAACAGCTTCTTGGCCTCCGTCACTGTGGAGTTAGCCTGTAGTTTTCCAACCTCTCCACAGGGTTCAGAAGGTCATAAGACAAATTTGCATGTGGTGCCCAGTGATGCAGTGTCGGGCCTCACTGTGTGGGATGGTGTTTGTGTGCGTGTGTGTGTATTTGAGAGAGTCAGAGACAGACAGAGAGGGAGTTTGCGCTGCGTAATGGCCAGGCTGATGCATTTTTCAGCTCTCAAATGGGATATATTTCCATCCCGTCGTCTGCCGTGTTCTTGATTAAATGAAGCGTGCTTGGCTTCCCTCTCCAGATAGACAGCGAGGAGTTGTGCCGAACGCAGTGGGATGGAGAAAAAGACAAAGGAAACAAGTGCTCTACTTTGTTGTGATTTCACTCATGCTAGATCAGAGCGAGGACAGCGAGCACATTTTTGATTATGAAAGATGTATTTGTGCTTGAGGCGTGTGTTTGAATTCCATGATGAAATCCTAGTCTATTAGGCTCCATATTGAAGCATATTCTTGAATTTGGTCTTAGGATGTTCTTCCATTGTGCCCTCTGTATGCATTCACGATTGACATTAGTGGCTGTTATTGATATCCCACCATGTTTTTAGTCCACTAAAGGGAATTGTAGCTTAGGTAATGCTTTGCATCTCATGTAAAATGAAGATGTAAAATTTTAAATGACAATGGCTCCATTTTTGTTGATTCAATGAGGGCAATTTGCGTGCATTTGCAAACCCTGTAGGTCTTGATAGTCAATTTTCTGGCATTAAGCTAAGGGCCTTCAATTTCACATGCCACTTCCTCCCCTCTTCCTCCACTTCATATCTCATTCTCCCCTCTATTTATCCTTACGGCTTGACATTTTCTCTCTTGCCGTCTGCATCGCTTTCCCATTTCCCCCTCTAAACTCAGCCCTCGGTGGCACGTTTGAGGCATTAATTGAATAATTAATTCCTCTCATTAGTTTGTTTTTAATTATTTCCTTGCCCCCTTCTCCTTGCCGAGTATAAACTCATCAACTATTTTCATCCTTCCACACAAATTGCCCATGAAAACGAAGGGCTGGCGAAGTGTAGCCTCAGCACACTGGCTCTATCAGTGGCCTCTAATGAGGGGACGGTTAGCCCAGGCGGAACAAGCCTAACACTGGCTTTGTGCACCAAGAGGCACAATACTGATGTAGCTCATTTAGTGCCCTTGGGCCAATTAAAGGGAGGTGAAAAAGGCCCAATTGCGAGCTGGAGCTGTTTCCACTATAGGAGCACTGGCCTTGCACAGGCCAGGGCGGCAGCGAACCAAGCCTGTGTGTCTGATTGCTCGTTTGTTTGCAATGTGTTGCACTAATGGAATTTATTTGCCCTACATTCTCCAGCTTTGGCTCCTTTTGAAGGACCGTATTATTCGTGACACAGATTGTTTCCCAAATTATAGAGAAATGGTCCTAAAGACCACCCTGCCCAGTTAGGCTTTGTCATGCCTCCCTAATTAATTATGCTGGTGCTATATGGATCATTATTTTGACAATATATTAAGATAAACACATCAAACCCTTGAAATAGTCTAGTTCTTGTTCAATGACTCAAAGCCCACAGTCAACACACCACGGTCATGTTCTGGTATCCACTCTGTCTCCTCGTGCATTGTTTGATGTTGCTGTCATTTTCTTTGTTTATGACTGTGATTTAAGTTTGTTTCATGTGAGCCTTCCACTCAGTGCATGTTTTTGCTTTTGCCTTACTGCCACATTTTATTGATTTCTGCTTTTGTTTTTGTTTCCTGTTTTATGTCATTTGTTGGCTGACTCGGCCTGATGTTGCATGCTTGTTGTCATGTCCCAGTTTGAATGTAACCAGACAGTCAGCAGAACCATGGGCCTCCGAGTCAACAAAGGTAAAGTTAACCCACTTACCCACAACCACCTGTCCTCCCCCGTCATCTCCCAGAGACAGCCTGCCACACTGCTCAAACACATCCAGACATAATTTCCATTCCATGGTCCAAATAAGGGGGACTGTGAGTGGCAGTGAGTGGGCCTCATCTCCAGAACTGTCGCTGAGGCTTCTCGAGATGGCTTTAGAAGTTTGTGCAGAAGCATATTTTTCGAGTATGTACTATGCCAACAAACTCCCCTTCACTTAGCTGTTTCATGCTTCTATCGTTTTCTTTCCGAAAATCGTGTAGCTTGCCTAAAACTTCATATTTAAAATTGGAGACCATTACGCCATCAAGCAGTGATGGACGTTGTGTTTGGGTGTCTTGTGGTGCTTACAGCCACATCAGATCCCTTCCAGTACAACTATCATGGCGAGTACTTTACTGTAACCCCACGATACCTCTCAACGTATCCTCAGTGGAGCGCTGTTGGTGAGTTGTTCAAAGTCAACCAATTCACGTTAGATACAGAATAGGTAAATGAAAAGCTACGTATATATTGCAAGTTGCATTGCAAACACTGAATGTGGGCAAAACATTGATTATTTGAATCACATTAAATGCTTTGAATGCTGATAAGACATAAATATAAAAGGAGCTCATTAGGGTGATTAAAATTTACCAGAAAAAAAGTCTGGCGGCCATAAATTCAGCGCGTAACAGATGGCTGATAATGTTCATACAGTAGGCCCAACCCAGACATTTTTGGCTTTTTCAGAAGCTTGTTACATGGTTTAGAAGTTTACAAACGCTGCATATGTTTGGGCAAGAGAGTGGGAGGCAAATTAAAGAGAGAAACTGGCACAAAAAAAAATAATGACAAGGGAAAAACGAGAGAAAGAAACACTTAGTGAATTAGCAACATTAGTTTATTTCAAGATCTACAGTTGTTTTTATCAGTTCAATCTTTAATGATGCATTATATTTTATGAACACAGTATGTGATTTGTAGGTGAAATGTTAATTTGTAAAGTACCTAGAAGCTGAAGCTGCCGTATAAATCTAGTGGAGTGAAAATAGAAAATAAATACTGCAAGTCCCTTGCATTTGTCGTATAGTTGAGTGAATGCATTTCCTCAAGTACTGCACTTGTAATACACCACTGATACCGCTTACAATATGTCAACATAAAGTATCAAAATATTGAATATCAATCGCAAATTTAAATGTTCTATGCATGTTCAGCATACAGACGAAGCCAGCTAATGAGCAAGTCCCATCAGGCAGTAAATCATGACACCAAGGCAATGTGTTAAGGCCTAGAAACATCTTGAATGTCAAAGGGGATAAACCTTCAATCTCACCAACAAACAACGAACCAACAAACACCAAAAAGTTTACTGGTGACACTCCCTTCCACACACACAATTGGCAATTGCACCTGTTATTTACAGTTAGGAAAAGAAAAAAGAAATCTGCACACAATTGTCCGTTGCAAAGACTTTTTTTTTACAACTGGAATAATTGCTTCTGGGGGCATGAAAAAAAAAAAGCACCATGTCAATAAAGCCAATATATAGCAAGTTTTTGGAGCCACTGAATCCAATCGATTTGTGCCCAGACTTGAGACAGACATCGAAAGTACAAATGACGTGACACCCCTTTTGCCCCCAAAACAAACTCATGACGCACACGAAAGAGCAGCTTTAACAAACACTGTAGGACCTTTCTGCTTTCTTGCAATGGAGCTGTTGGATTCATCACAAGCTCACACCCTGGCCAGCCAACTAGGAAAACACCTGTTCCTTCAGGACACCTGTACAAAAAAACAACAACATCACACCACAAGAAAAACAGAATCAAATCCCTTTGCTGACAGGAACATACTAAAAATTTATAGATATATATAGAGAGAGATATAGGTAGCACTGCATAGGTACAGCAGGGCAAGTAATGTATGTGTTTAAGCCAAAGGCAGAACATACAGAGTCAGCAATGTCAAGTATATAGCTCCGCATTATGTGTAGTGTTCACACATACAGTATAAAACAATCAATAATGCAGATAGTGGAGATAGCGTCTCCCTGCACTAATAACCAGATTTGTTATCCTTGTTCAACATTATATAGAAAACATGAGCTCTAAAGCCTCGAGCACTGCACAGCTTACAGCTTTTAGAATGAGATTACTCATACACTCACATGCTGTGCTTTCTTTTATCCCTTTTATGATAGTTGTAGTTGCTATTAGTGTTGCATGCATAGCGTGTCGAATCCTTCAGTCACTCTGCCCTTGCTTTGTTCCATACAGTCTGTGGATAGGACGTTAAAATTGCCTGTTCCTGTTCCAACACGGTTCAAATTTGTGTGCATAACCCGGCTCACGTTGCATATTTTGTTATGAGAGAGCTGGTGAGGGGTGTTTGAGAGCTGAAGAGAGAGAGACGGGTAAGATGTAGACACAAAGCAACAACTGCCTGTTCACCTGCTGAAGGTGTGGGAACATTGCTATTGTTTCAGGGCAGAGTTGTCAGTGACTGTGATCCCCCCCCCCCTTTTCTTCTCTACTTCTTTTTTCCTTCCTCTCTCTTTCTCGTCAACCCCCTCGTCTTCTCCCTCCCATTTCATCACCACAGAGGGAAAAGCGATGGAGCATTTCGTCTGCCGGAGGTGAAAAGAACTCGTCGAGTGTAAGTAGAGGGGTTTCTGGCAGAGTGGAGGGGAGAAGGAGAAGGAGTGGGATGAGACGGGGCTGTGGGGCGAGGAGGGAGTGGAGGCGGGCAGAGATGGCGAAAGGGAACGGATAGACACGCGGTAGAAGCACAATCGCGTTAGCCTAGTCTCCCAGGGATAAAGTTGGGCTTAACTGCAGAATTACCCACACTCCTGCATTACAAAATGTTCCTTCGCCAGCATTTAGCATGCAAATTGGCTCCCAGATTATGCCTTTTGTATCCGTTTTACTAACTGTCAGGCTGTGACGCAGGGAGAATGATAATCAGGCAGATATTGCCCCCTAGCGCTACGGCGACGATTATCACACTGCAAGGGGGGGAAGGGAGTGCTGTGTTACTGCAGATCAATGCGTGTGTGTGTGTTGTAATGCAGTGTGTGCGTGAGCGTGTGTGTGTATGTGTGTGTGTTGAAGAGAGCCAGGGATTGAGGGGGTGAATAGCTTAAAGTGAAATATATCAGAGTTAAAGTGATGAAGGGAAGGTGGGATTGTGGAAAAAGAAAGAGGGAATAGCGGAGTTGCACAGAGCTTAAATTGAAGACCAAACAGTGCTCTCCTGAATGGATGACGTAGGTTATGAACAAATAGGAACAGAGAGCACCCTTTTCAGAGATGTGCAACTGAAAGATATGCTCTGTGAATATTCATTTTTGTAATGTGAATATTCAGCTCCATGGAGCTCCAAAGCTGTGGTTTCCCTTGTTGGGATTTTTCTTTGGGAGGGAGGGGCGAGGGGGGTTGTTTCGCTACACCAAGAGTCATCTGGGCCATCTTTCCCAGCTCGTATCTGTGAAATCATTATCTCTGCGAGCTAATGAGTCCGATTTGAATAATGGCCCTTATCCGATTCATACATCTAATTCCGTTTTTAACTAATCCCCACACATGTATTTTACATACATGGTGGGCTCATCCGTGGACCACGTGCAGACATCAGAGACCCCAGCCCGGAGGGTTTCATGCTTTTATCAGTCCGAAAAGTCACTGATTGGGCGAGGTGGGAAATAAAGGAAGACAGGTATCGTTTCTGTAAAGGAAGGTAGTTTTTGACGATGGAAAGATGAAAATGTATTATAAACTGCGTATGTCTATGCTTTCTAGTGTCCGTGAGATTGAATTTCTCCTCAGAAATGGCCCAGAGTTGTTTGCCTCTGTGTGTATCTGTGTGTCCGTGTGTTGATATTTTCAAAGGTTGAGGATCAAATGTAGCTTCTGTACATGCGTATTTGAATGAATCCATCTTCAAATCTGAATACCCGCTGAGAAAATGGTTTCCACGTACTTCATTTAAAGGAATATTCCATTTGATTACAATTTAGGTCTCCTTTCAGTGGCCTTCACATTGTATCCGTAACGCGAACACGGTCCCCATCAAACTCAATTGCTGATATTTGGGAATGACATTGCTGCACAGTCGGACATGGCAAGAAACACATGCAGTCATTTTGGCAAGCATACAGTTTAGTGGGATCATTTAATCCACTTTATTTGGAGATTAAATCAAAAGTAAGTGCGGACGAAATTGATCTAATAGTCCATCATTGCACAGTAAAACTGTGTTTACACAGCTAAGGTAAATACAGTAGGTCAAAATTCAAGCAGTAATCGAGGATGGTAAAGAAAAAGAAAAAAAAAGTGTCTCCCTGGATCCCAAAGGTAATGTGGTTATGATGTGATATTTCATTTTGTTAATACACACTATGTATGTGTATAATACCACCTGTACATATTTAAAGGTCAACTCAACACATCCCATTTAGTTTCCAGGGACTAGTGCTCCCTTTGGTTGGTAATCTGGCTTGATCGTCTTCATTTTCTCTTCCGTATACATATTGCTAATCTTGTGTTTCTTGCCCGGTCAGACATCGCTCCAAAACTAATCGAAATAAGACGCTGGTTGTCCTTCTTGTATCTCCGAGGTGCCTTCATATGCCGGCTAGTATTAATGTTGCATACATGGCCCTTTTCCTTGTCCTCCCTCCATCAGGACAAGTCAACCCCGGAGGACCAGAGCTCGTGGGACAGCTTCAAGACCATGACCCCCGAGCTGTCCATCGTGCCCGGGGAGCAGAAGGACCGGATGGAGCTGCACAATAAGAACTGGGACTCCTCCTCCGCCAACACGCCTGACTCGTCCGAGGGAGACTTCCAGACTGAAGTGTGAAGACGCACACGTACACGCACTCACTTGAACACGCGCGCGCTCCTGCAGAGACAAACATTTGAAAAGCTATACATAAGTACATGACTTCTCGCAAAGATCTCACAACACACTGCTCCCCGTCTCCTGCAATGTGCTCTGTCGGATCCCTTACCGTATTTGTTTACTGACCACGTGGACAGACATGGAAAGAAGACTGTTCTACTCTATATTTTCGCAAAGACTATTGAAAAGAAAGAACAGGGGCTTGACACGTCTGGGACGGAGGAAGATTTTTAAATGAACTTAAGAAAACTATGAAAAACTTATTTCTGAGAAAAAAATGTCTTGATTTTATTCTGGAGGAAAAAAAGAACATCTCTTTCAATTGTTTGATGATTTGAGGTGGGAGGGGAGGAAAAAAAAAAAGAATATTTCTGCACCGTTAAGTTCTTTTTATAGCAAAGGGGAAAAAAAACCTCACTGAGGTTTCTCACACTGGTAGCCCCCTCTAGGCACCCTGCTTTCATTCATTTACTTTTCCCTTCTAATGGATGATGGAAGTATTCCATCTCTTATTCAGTCTTTCCCTTTTTATTTAAGATTTTCTTTTAGGAATCGGGGGTGGGGGACAACGGAAAAGCTGCTCATTGAAATGTGCCATCCTGTTTGCTTTTTTCAGGTTCCAGTTCAACAATCCCATCCACCCATTCCTCTTACGTCCTCTGTGTCAACACTGTATTCCCCTTTTTGTGTATTTTCTATGGTTTAGTTAACAAAAAATGTCCTCTTCTATGGTTTGAAACTTTTAATGAAAAAATAATATGAATGAAACAACTGTTCAAGAAGAATTGATTTATTTTCAGACTGGTAGACTTCTGCTTCTCCTGCCTTTTTCATTATTTTTGTCTTTTCATTTCCTGTGAGAATTAACCCATGTGGAACTTTAAAAAAGAAAAAGTGATTTAGGACTCACACAGCACATAAATGTGAGCTTACTTTTTGAGGTAATGTGCGCCGCATGTTATCCAATCACGAGAGAAGAGAAGGATAGCGATCGTCGTGCAGATTCTCACATCTTCTTTCCCTACCAGTGCTTGGAGATAAAAGCCTTTACACATTGCAGCATCTGAATCCATTTCAGCCATCACTAATCACAATTTAAAAAAAAAAAGAATATCTCAGTCATTTCCAGCTCAAATTAAATCTGTGCTAGCTCTGTTTAGCATCTTTCATTCCGCAAAAACAAAGGCTTCTGCCGGTTTTGGGGCTAACTTGCTCTTTTTAAAAGGAGTATATGTTTGCTTAAAGTGGCCTGATGAGGTTTTTATCAAGCCCATAAGTATGAAAGTTGATCCCATCCGAGCCAAATTGTATACCTTCCCCAAGAACCTCATGGCTTTGCTTCCGTCCACCACCACCTTCTCGTTTCTCCTTCTTGCTGCCCACCAGTCGGCATGCTACCAGGAGGCAAGAAATCGTAATGTTAGCAGTGATGCCAGTTGTATAATTCCTCCTTCACATGCATCCCTGCCTGTGTGATTGTAACCTGCATTTGTGAGCACAGCAGCTGCAGAAAGAGAGACTGAAATAGAAAGACATAGATGGAGTCACAGAGGTTATGAGGCTACAAGGTGGCAGACTGAAGAGGAAACCAAAAAAAAAAAAAAAAACATCCAGTGGTGATGCCTCCTACTTGACATTCTAAATCCGTACTTTGGTCGCAACAAGAGGACAACCAGTTTCCTGCTGTTGCTACATTAGCACATCCGTCCTCCATACACCGGCAGAGAGAACATGTCAGAGTGCAGGATGAATTCAGTAGACGGCTCGATAACTTTCCTGTCTATGTTCAAAGCGCCGCCCATTAATCTAACCTTCTGGAGAAAGAGATGAGACAATTTAAGGAAAAGAAAGTGCAAGAGAAAATATGGTAGCAAAAAAAATATATATATATAAATATATATATTTCTTTATAATGAGAAAGCTGGAGGCAGGCAGAGATGCAGATTAAGAAGGGTAGTGCTCAAAACAGTAATTATCCAGGGATGGCTATTTGTCCTGACATTTTCCGATGCAGCCCTCAAACCATCTGTTTAAAGATCCCTAATGTGGTAGTAGTGCGGCGTGGCGCAGATGGTGAGACAAGAGAGCAGCCCTGCTAACCTTTCAAGCTAATCAGCTGATAGAACCTACAGCCCGCTCCCCCTCAGAGGAGCCAGATAGGTTCGCCCCCCCAGGTTGCAAAGCTAAGGTCACATTCACCTGACCTTCTGTGAGGCTCGGGATCCAAATCTAATGTACGGTGGTGTGTCCAAACAGAAAGGAGAAGAACAAGCATGTACACAGTACAAAGTCTTAGTCAATGGGTGTTAATCTATAGCGGTAGAAAACATCAGTCTCAGGGGAAACAGATTTGACCTTTAGACAAAAATGTTTTTATACATGAAACTGAACATTAGAGAGAAAGCTCGAGATGAATTCTCTACAAAGCCTCGTTCCCATGGTAACATATGGGATTTTAAAAAAAGGATTATGAACAAAAGAAGTGTTTGATTTCAGGGCCGTATGAGAATTTGTGACTTACCTCTTCCAATGGTGAGCTTTTTCCATATTGCTGGCTAGATGTGAACAGTTTTACCTCAATGAGGGCTCAACTTTAGGTTTTCATCTTCAGGAGAGGTAAGTGAGATGCTGCTGGATTGAATGAGATTGAGACGTTTGTCTGATCACCACAACGAAGGAGCATCCTACGATTCATTTGTCTATGTTAAACTGGTGTGACGTGAATGCAGGAGTATGTTAGTTTTGTCAATGTTGTCCTTTGTGTGTCTCAATCCTGCCAAACTAAACAGAAACAAATATGATACACAGGCAAGCCAATTTCCAACTTCAGGCGGATGCCAGCTCCAAAACCTTCTATCCTCACCTTGACCTCCACCCTCCAGTCTTTCGATGCTTAGGTGTCAACCGACTGCTACAACCATCCGACATTCCACTTGATTTATTACTGAAAACCCCTCCTTTCCCTTTTCTCTCATTTTTGTTCTTTTTATACATAAGATTGTACAAAGTAGTCCTCTAATGTTTTCATAGTGTCTTTTTATATGAAAATAAATTTTCAAATTGATCTCAGTGTCTCGTGTGTGCAAACATGCTTTCTTCAAGGGCATTTCTGATCGAGAACAACTTTGTTCTTTCTTGATTTGCAGTTTATACTCTCAATCCCATGTTTTCATAATACCACTCTGGGTGTTGGGCATGACAAACTCTGTTACCCAAAAGCATTGAAGCCTAACTGTGACCAATCGGGGGCCCCGCTGGTCTGTCTGAAAATATAAGAGGAACAGTGCTGTGGGTTTTGAAGTCATGTTGCTCTGAAATAACCAAAGGGGGAAATGTCAATCCAAAGTGATTATTTCATTAAAATTGCATAAACTCTGAGTGATATTTATGCTAATAACAATCCTCTTCCAATGTGGATTTTGCCCAAATGGATTTGTTATGTAACATAGTGAAGATAGTCACAGTGGACAGGCTTTGATAGTCCAGTCAGTGGTGCTAGAATGAAAGAACAAGAGGCATAAGATGACACCATGCGCATGTCTCAGGCATAAGATGACACCATGCGCATGTCTCAGGCGCTCTACATTTGCCCTCCAATGGGCTTGTGGGTAATTAAGTGTGGCTGAGTGTGCCTGTGGAGCTGCCATCACTAACCCTGGAGAAAGGCCACCAACTGGAACTTTCTCGTTGGATGAGAGAGAGGTCAGAGGAGGTAGAAAATAGAGAAGCCAGCCCAAGGGACGAAATGCATGGTGACAGAGCAAAGGCAAGGAAAGGGTTTTCACATTACCTCTGGCAGTTGAGTCACAGCAATTAGAGTGCCTCCTGGTTGTCCTTCGCTAAGGTTTGTGGGTAATTAAATTGTGGTACTGGTGCGTCACCACTGACCTAAGGAGAGACTCTGCTGACAAATAATAGAGGGAGACAAAGTGAAGGGTGGTCGGACATTAGTTTGACCGTAGAGATAACGCATTTCAACTCGACTGAGGCGCTGTCCACCAGCAGCCTCTTGTCAGTGCTGCCTTTTTGCTTCATATTCACAAGAAAGACAGGACACACTATCACATGTTCCTGTCAACGCTAGGAGAAAGATGTGTTTTAATGCTGAAAATGGCAATTCCTGAAAGTGTGATATTGCTGAGTCGAACACAAGAGCAATGCAAAGTTCCACTGTGACTTGTCCGATAGTGGCGCACCAGGAACATGAAGGAATAGACTTTTCATGCATACTGATAAGATATGTTTTCCTTCTTTAACAAGCAGTACTGTTCCGAGGTTTTTTTCTGTGTGGGATCACTGCACAAAAGGGTCGCCAGCACCGACACTTGAAACCAATAGACTTCTCTACAGAGGCCAGGAAAACAAGAAAACACTAGAATTATTCATACAATATTGCTGTATCACACACGGTTAGATTATCTTCAACATGTTGCTGTGTTAGTTGCTGTAAAGTGATTTGCCAAATTTGTCCAAAATCAACTAAGGCGCATACTGCATCATTAATATCTTGGCTTCTGGATATTTCCTCCTTCACTTATCAACACACACTCCTGCAGCGCCGCGGCCACATTTGTGATGTCATTATTTAACGTCTCATCCTTCTGTCGATGCATCTCCCCCTAGCTAGCCTCGCCAGTGACATTGTTTTCGGATGTGTTCTTCTTTTGCAGTCAACACTGCGTTAAAGATTTCCCTGCAGCTGATGACAACGCTATGTATCTGTAGCTATTGCATACGGTAAACGTTGGAGGCAGTGATGGGCAAATATTTGAATAATGGGCCAATAACTCCAGTTACAAAGTCTGATACAAGGCATGTAAACGATGCATTATTTAAAAAAAAACATTCAACACATTTGTTGGTGTTTAAGGATTCACCTAAAGCATTTTAAATGTCATTTTGTTTGTGTACAGTAAAACCTCAAAAGGCACCTTTAAATGCACAGCATGTCATTGTTGGCGTTGTTGTGAAGTATCCTGGGACCATGAGGTAATGTCTTAATTATTCAACTATTGCCAATGGCGATGAAAATCTATTCTGGCGTGGGCAGAAATCCTCACATAATCTAGTCATATTTATGCACTTGTATTGTAATTAAATAGCTGCAAGTAACATTAGCTAACATAACATTAACTTGCTAACTAACCATTAGCTGTGTGGTGACTACCCATACAGCTACCTAATGGTATTTGACTAATTCAATCATAGCCTAGCGTTGCTATACATTGTCAAAACACTCAGACTAAATACAACTTGATGAGCATGTTTAACTATGTATTATAATATGCATAACCTTGATGGCTTGTATGATACAATAAGATATTCGTTATGGTCCTGCAGGGATATATGCCTTGAACTCCATGCTGCTGCATCACAATCCACATGCGTGCATAGAACATAGATTCTACATGCACTCATGCATAAACATGCTGAAATACACATGTTGAATAGTCACGATTAATATAATCAGATATGATCAACACAGATAATAATACAATTATATCCTATAATATTACTTGTTGCTATTTCATATTTTGATGGGGGATGGAATTAATTAATTATTGTACCGATTTAGCCTGCAGTTTGGCTTTCTGACTCGCCTGACATGAGCCACTTATCATAGAAGCACATCATGGGGAACTGGATCCATGTTAAAATATCATATCAATAAATTACATCTCTACTGGATTACTGTGTCGCACAATGACTAATGTTGCATATTATGTATATGCAAATAATATCCAACCCCATGTCTCCTTCAAACCCAGTGAGGCCTTCAGGTTAACTCGGCTTCTTGATGGTGGCAATGCTGTGAAGGACTGGACAGCAGTAAATTGCTTACAACTAAATGATGATAAGACGGTGGTTATTGCACCTGATGATGCTGTCCCTACCATCTAGCAGAGCATTGGTCCACTCTCCTCTGCTGTCCACCTGAACCTGCGTAATCTCGGTGTAATATTTGACAAATCCTTGTGATTTGACTCATTTGGTAGCAGCTGTCAATCTCATGTTTCTTCCACCCACAAAACATCAGCAAACTGAGATCTGTATTATCAACAGCTGAATTAGAGATGATCATACATGCTTTTATCTCTTCTCGTATTGATTACTGTTATGCACGTTTCTTCTCACTCAGTAAAACTGTGACTAACCAGTTGCAGGTAGTCCAAAGGCTGCTGCCAGAATACCGACGAGGACAAATAGATGGTTTTGCGTCACCCCCATGCTCAGGTCTCTTCACTGGCTCCCTGTAGAGTATAGAATCCACTTTAACATCCTTACTCTTACATACAGAGCACAGCACAGCCAGACTCCTGCATATATAGTTAAACTACTTCGCCCTTATTCAATAGCCCGAAATCTCAGGTCCAAGCTGTTAAATCTTCTGTCCGTCCCACTCACTCACCTTAAGACACACAGTGACCCAGCTTTTGAGGCAGTAGCACCAAAGCTAAGGAATGCTCTGCCTGCACTCCTACGGTTTGCTGATTCGGTGATGTCATTTAGAAACCAACTAAAGACATATCTGTTTACGTTGGTGTTTAGTTAAATACATGCTCTATGGCCTGCTTTTCATCTGTTTTTATTTATTTATTTTAGTTTTACTGCACTGTCTTGTAATGGGTATTTTATTAGGCTTCCTGGACTGTTGAAATGTTTTGTCCCCTTTACGGTCAATTTGGTTTAATTTCTGTTGAGTTTTTTGTTTTCTCGACTCCTGCAGAGCACTTTGTGAACTTTGTCTGTGATAAGTGCAATAAACTTGAATAAACTTTACATGCTAATAATGACGAATAATGATGTTTGTCAGAAAAGAATGCATCACAAGTGAACAGTCAAACGATTCAAACTGTTCCCTAAAATGTAAAAGCGGAGGCTTTTGCAAGGGGGCGTTGTTGAGTCATTTTGTCATACCCGAGCATAAAAACCCATATTTGATATCTCTTTTCACCAAGTCTGACATGCGTGCCTACTTTCATGAGTTTCTGAGAAGCCCAAGCACCTGGTATTGTTTAGCTTTTTCGCTTAAAGACAGAAAAAAATAATGCTAATACTTAGAATTACAATAAGTCCTTCAACGACGAACCGCTGGTCGGTGCCCGGGCACTAATGGAAACAAAAAAAGTGCCTGGTGGAAAAAGCCTTGGGCTGTTTTAACTCTGCAGCACAATAATGTCAAGTGATAGCACGGGGAGATTGAGAATGTGAAGGACTAAGATTGACAAGCAAAGTCATAAAACAAGCACAACAAATGCCACAAGAAGGTAAAATAAAGAACACCCTTGAAACATTAATGAATTTGGGCAAAGTGACAGGCAGTGTGAGGTACCTTGGGAGCATGCAACAACCTGCAAGCGGAAAGACATATTTCAGTTTAACAATGCTATAAAGTGAAAGTGTGCAGGGCATGCAAGGATGAAGTTTCAGTCCTGAGACCAGGAACAGTGGAAATCCATTGCTCTAATGGTTGTAGCGTGTCTCGCTGTCCCTCCTCGGTAGCTGACAGATGGTTCTGTCCCACCAGCCATGCTGCTCAGAAAGGACACTGAGACTGGAGCGGACTGGGAGATTACAAGGGAGGATGTTGCGGACAAGGCGGAGTGGACAGGAGTGCAGATGAAAGTAGAAATTAGAACGAGTGTTTCGAAAATCAAAGGCTTTAATGCATAGGAGTAGATCACTGAGAACTGAGTCATCTAAAACGTCTACACCCAGGTAAAGCCTTTAATAGGCTCTTTGGACAAAGCTAT
This sequence comes from Clinocottus analis, assembly GCF_023055335.1. Lineage (NCBI taxonomy): Eukaryota > Metazoa > Chordata > Actinopteri > Perciformes > Cottidae > Clinocottus > Clinocottus analis. The sequence goes on from NW_027175865.1 coordinate 12,385,641, forward strand.
AGACATCTCTTTTGCCGGTGTTTGACTAAACAGCTTATTCTCATCTGGGCTGTTACGGATCAGATCCCTGAATGCTTAGCAATGCCAACATTTCAGTTTTGGCCAAGTTCTTTGGGGCTGATGGCACAGCCAGACTGTTCCTTTGAGACTGCTTTTTCACCAACGGCGTTAGATGGCTCTCCATATGAAATGCCCTCGCTGTTCCTCGTCCAAATTCTGGCACTGCAAATCCATTGAGTCCCTTAAGTCCCTGTCATACAGACCTGCGATTAAACAAAAGTGGTCTTTGACACTTTGAGGCTGATTTATTCAGAGCTGAGGTAAAGGACTCATTGAAGCCTTTTTTGGCTCCGCAAAACACATCTTCACATATCATGGCAACCTACATTTAGTCAGAATGAATTGGCTCTTCACACTACCCAGGGCTTCTTTGAAACCTGGCATAACTTAGTGGTAGGCTTAGGCTAATGCAATCTACCACGGCCTCTCACACATGCCGATAAATGCAGCACCCGGGACCTGCTAGATGTTTAACAAAGAACACAGGAAGAGGCTGTGCGGGCAGCTTTAAGCCTCCGGACCGTTTGTGAGAGGACAGGGGGCAGGAGATATGCTGACAGAGTCAGGGAGGTGAGGACTCGTGATGCTCTCTCACATGTCTGGTTGCAGGGTAATGAGACAGCCAAGCCAGCCTCTCAAACTGTCTTCTATCGGTCAGTAGTGAGGAGTCCAAATGAGGGCGACCGCCTCCATGACTCCCACATGCACCCAAGTCATTCTTTTCAATTGTGTGTGTGTGTGTGTGTGTGTGTGTGTGTGTGTGTGTGTGTGTGTGTGTGTGTGTGTGTGTGTCTGGCTCTGTCCCGAGATCCATTTGAACTGGACTCAGAGCCAAGGAGTGATTCTTTAAGGAGTAGCTTAACCCCTAACACCGAGAGTGAGATGAAAAGATTCTCTAATGCTTATGTATTAAGGATAGGTTTGGCATTGCCTTGAATAAAGACTGGAGGCATGGGGAAAATAGACTTACCCAGTCTAAAGTTACAAAGAAGTTTAAAGAATGGGTTTCTTGTTTTTCTTAACCCAGAGAGAAATGTACAGGAAGCAAATTGGTGGTTTTAGGGTGGAGCTGTTTCCAAACAGACATGCTCAGCAGGCTACTGTTTTACTGTTACTTACGCCTTCATTGGATCAGCTGCACCCAGGGAGTAACTAGGGGTTTAGTGTCTTGCTCAAGGACATGCAAACTATAGGGAAACCAAGGATCAAACTGGCTACCTTGTGTCTTGAGAATGATCTCTCTCCCCATGAGCTACAGCCGCCCTCAACAAAAGTAAGCAATTATTTCCAAAATTGTATTTATTTTCCAACACAAACCCGATGAGAATATCTTCATCTTATCGTTGTATCTCAAGGCCTCAGATATTATGCAGCTAAATCAGTGAAGTGAAGTGATGTGGTACTTTAAAAATATGTGGTTTCTGGAGTTTTGCGGCGAAAGAAAACTAAACTAATCATTCCGTTCTGGGAGCATTCCCTCTCCAACTTGGAGTAAACACTGAATGCATGTATTTCATGAGACAGTCATGCACACTCAAAATACCTACCCCCATTGCCTTTATTATCTCTTTCCCTCTCTCTTTGCATATATATATATATATAGTCAAACATACATAAATGCACACATGGCCCTCACTCTCCCGAACCTTCAAACAAATGTATTGGAAAGCAAATTACCTCATGAATACTATAACCAACATACGACAACATACGTCGGATGCCTCAATCTCACGTCACGCCCGTTTCATCTACTCTTGTAGATTAAGCTCGGAGCCTGGGAGAGTGGCTCGAGATAAAAGCTGGGTGCGTTCAGGAACCCTGTCTCACCCTTGAAGGAGTGAAAATATTATTTGATCCCACTCAAAAAGCCGTTCTGTGCCAAGTCACACCAACCTACAGCAATACAGGAATAGATCCCTCCCAATCTGCCATCCCTCAGTGAACTATTCCAACTGGGAAAATTGGTTTAGATCCTGTTTTTTGTTATATTAACCACTTGATTTCCAAAAACGATACCTGATGAATATATTTCTTTCATCCAAAATTGCAAGTTGTGAAGACAGATCGACAGATAGCTTATAGCAAGGGAAGCACTGCAACAATAAATGTTTACGCCTTGTCTGAGTCTCTATTTTAAAAAGTGACCATGAACGTCATCTTAAAACTCTGAACCACAGGCAAGTTGTGAAATGAAAATATATTTCTCGAGATAGTGATTGAACTCAAGGAAATGTGGCACTTTCAGCATCTGTACAGACATTTGTACAGAAGCAGCAAGGATTTGTAATATCAGTCCACCCACTCTGTCCGATGTCATGTAAACATTTATATCCTCAACAAATTGTGTGACACTTTGGTGTCCTTCTGTTATAGTAAAAACCTATAAAACTAATCTGGATCAGGTTCTCTTTGCACTAAATGTCAGCCTTAAAATGTCTCTAATGAGTTTTTAGCCGGAACCTCTTGATGTGATATCATGGAAGGAGCTTATCTTCGTGTCATTATCATTTATCTGTTTGATTCTGTCAAAAAGTAACTTTGAATGAAAAGTGTCTTTGTCTACAAAGCAGTTTTATTCTCTCCCGTTTGTGAAATGAGGCCAGATATTGCACAAAATTAAGAGAGATAAAATCAAAGAAGAAGTGGTTTGACTCGTTTTAAGATATCAAATTTAACGAATTAGTACAAAAATAACTAGTTGGCCGCATTGTCTCAGTTAGCTGGGCAATGCAGTTGTATTTTTGTATTCTAAAAATGTATAATAATATCTCGATATAAAAATAAAGCCATGTAGCAAAAAGGCGCTGTGGGCTCCTCACCTCCTTCCGCCCGCCCCCTCTCGTCCTCGCCTCCTTCCGCTCGTCCTCGTCTCCTTCCGCTCGTCCTTGTCTCCTTCCGCACTATTCACGATTCAAATGTCATGCAATTCTAATACATTTTTGTTAAACTCTCAACAAGTTTCTCCTACTTGAACTGTATCAACTGTCACTCACAAACCATATTGATATTTTATTTTTCTTTTCTAAAAGGTGTCTCTTATTTTATACATGAACCCATAAATTAGAACAGAAGACTTCAGCCGTGGTCTGCTAAATGTCAGCATTCATGTGCCTCATAAAGCAATTAGCATATATGCATTTAAACAGCCTTATAATTAGTTTTCTGTCTGACACTTTTGTTTTTGTCACTGTCCTGTCCTGCAGATGCTGCTCAAACTGGAGGTAGCTTTTACTATGGGGCATGGGGATATATACACACACCGGATATGCTTCTGCATTAATCCAGTCCTCGTACTTCAGTCCTGACCCTGTATTGTGATAGTCGACCTTTAGCTTTCGGCCTTTCGGTCTTAATCGTCAGAACTGAGATTGAAATATTCTTAGAATTCTAGCTGTAACAAACATTTGGCTTCTGCATTTGGAATGTCTCATCCAAACATATCTCAAGCTTAAGGTATGCAGCTCAAAGCTCCAGTATAGTTACCTTCTGAGGAGCACAACCAGCTGGTGGGATTGAAAAGCATGTTTTCTTTAAACCATTGCAAATCAACTTTCTTTATCAAAGCCAAAAGCTAATTACTTCCATCAGAAAAAAAAGCATCTATATAGAAGCTAATTTGTGATATTTTATCCAGAAACAATTCATTCTGCACATCGCATTTAAATTACCCCCCCAAAAAAACGTTTTCACTAACCAGATCATGTAAAAAAAACCTCCTCAGTACAACTGGAAAGCCATGAAGGACTCTCCTGAGACTGAAAAGTCACATGATAAAAACTCTGAAACTTCTACTGAACTGCGTGGGACCGAGCAGAGAGGAGAGGACAAGAGAGGTTGAAAAGAAGAGGTTGTCAACGTTTAAATAGTACATGCATGTTGCGTGACTGTCCATGCTCATTATTGCAGCCGTTCTCAAAAGGTTTCTTTCCAAACAGTAAAACAATAATGTAATAGAACACATGACAACGATATGCAACTTTTCTTGTCGTAATGTACAATTAAGAAGACACATTTGAGTATTCAAATACTCTTTTTGCTTTGTATTGCCCGGAAGGCAGCTGTTCTTGCTTTTTTTGACGATGTCAGCGGGGACGACGTCACCCTTCCTCTGCCACTCCAGAATAATCACCAGGTTCTTTTGAAAGGCCAAACTAAAAGAGGAGAGTCTCACCTTTTAACACAGAAATGGCACTAGAGGCACCAATTAAGCACTTATCTATGAAATGGAGCCCAGTGGGTTGATCCAACATGTGGGCTCAGCAGGTCTGTAGAGTTTGCATGTACAATGGGGCAGTTACAGGACTCAGATTAGCTCACTTAACAGACCACTTAGAACGTTAACCAGCCCAAACCCTGATGTTAGGAGATGAAATACTTCTAATTATTCGTACAATAGAACCTGTTCCATAGCCGATTTAACCGTTAACCCCAAGCTGTTCATGAATAAAAAACCTTACTTTATTGCGTATACAACATCACAGAATAATTGCTAATGTTGAGCAGGAGGATCAAACATAACGTTGCCAATTCAATTTTAATGTGAAACTGTTTTTCAGAATCTGATACATTTGTAATAGCAGTCATTATGGATTGCATTAAAGCTGTCAAATGGACACATTCAGTGAAATGTATATTTATTCCGTTCTATTGAGGGTCGTGTGTATTTCAAAACAGAAAATGAACTGAAAGGGTTATAATTTCAATGTTTTTTTTTCAAGAGATTGTCTCCTTTTTCCATGAAACAATGGCATGTCTAAAGATTAACATACAATTGCAATACTTAAAATGATGCCATTACAATTACAGGTAATTAACCATAACCATACCTTCATCGTATGTGTTTATTCATTATTGTAAAGATTCCAATTGTCAGTTTACATGTGAGGTAATATTTTACAGATTGACATTCAAAATGGTTTCCATTCAAATTAAAAGGTAATCAAGCATATTGTAAAAACTGATTGTATGTTTTTAAGGATGCTAGTAAATCCCATGCAAATATCAGCATTTTAACAATCTAACGAAAGAAAGAAAGTCAACAATGTAAATGGTAGCAGTGCTGATGTTAGCATTTAGCTCAGAGTAATGGAAACCCTGGCTCTAGCCTCTTCCTTGCCTTTTACATGCTCACATACTTTATGAAGATAAAATAAAATATCCCTTTATTAGTCTCGCAGCGGGGAAATTCCAGGATTACAGCAGCAAACAGGTGAAGTGCACACAAGAGACATAGTGAAATAAAAAAGTAATATCAAGAAACAGTAATAAAACATTGAATAATCCACAATAGCATTATTGTATATATACAGAATATCATTGATTTAAAAATGTATTTATGCTGCTCCAGTTGAAGTGATTAAAGTGACCAGTTGTCATTCTGATTTGAGAAGGTCACAGTGCTGAGTAACCAAACGATTAGCTTGAGAGAATAATAAGATCAGGTATCACATTTTAGGCTTTGCGTCATAAGGTCATCGAGTCATGTGCAAAACATCAATTATGCTCGTGCGTTCACGATGGACACAGGCACGCGCGGCGTGGTCGTCGTCCTCCAGACCCTGACGATGTACTGTGTGATGTATGGCGTTTCTGCGGTGCCTGATAGCTCATATGTAATCAAATGCCTTAAAAGGTCAAATCCAGTCCACTGACAGATGAATGGCTCAGCGATTTGTCCAAGTGGAGCTACAGGATTGAAAACGCTGGACATCCTCGCGATAGCAAGTTCACGAACGCCTCTGCGCCAAATCCGCAATGCTGTAAAAGTGCGTCCAACGCATGTAATACTTCTTTCCGTCTGGCTTCTCCCTCCCCGTTTGCCAATTGGTCTGGCTTTGAGGAAGTTACCTAGACAACGCATTCTCCCGTCTCCTTCCTCATATCGCTCTCCCTCGACTGACTCTCTGGCGCAGTGTGCTGGTGGTCTGGTTGCCAGCAGAGGGGGGAATGTGTGGCACGTGCTTCTCACGCCTCCCCAGTGGCACATTAATACTTAAGTTGTCCCCCGGGTCAGAGAGCCGTAAACACTCACGAACGTTACGAGGCGCTTCAGCTGTAAATGCTATGAAGGCCCGTGGATTAGAGGGATTTCAAAGAAAGGCATACATTTCATATTGATCCCTTTACCAGAAATGACAGTGTGTGGCTGTCATTTTCTTTTCACCTTGTAAGTCTGTGTGTGTGTGTGTGTGTGTGTGTGTGTGTGTTGACACCCATTCTGGTGAAAAACTACCACAGAGACACTTTTGAGTTCTTTGCCAGGCGTTTATGTCTTTCTGTGTGTGGACAGAATTTGTGATTGCGAGGACATATCAAGATAAGATGCAGTCGCAAAATGTTATGAGAGGTGTTTATTTGAGATCAAAATGAGGGCCAAAATTGAGACGGGTGTAGCAAAGGAGCCGGAAGTAGGTGGTAGGAAAGTGATGAAGGGGCCCACCCTCCCCCACTTCACACTCCTGGCCAGATGTGGCGTCACAGCTGGTGTGACTTTATAATTGTGTCTGCATTTAAATGAGTTTTTTTGTTTTTTTGTAATAATCAGCATTCTCTTTTTTCCCTTTCTCCATCACAATAAAACTTTCCTCTCCTTCTCCCAGCTAAAAGAAGAAGAACAAATCTGTCTTTGTGGTGTCTGCCAGTGCGCTCTGTGGTTAGGGGGCTGTTGTTTTCGCGAGTAGGGGAAAGGCACGTCTTGCAAATGGACATGTCATGTGGAGCAATGCCCAGCCAGTTGCACTGGTGTTTTGCTCTGGGGTCTGGAGCAGAGCATCCAGTCAGACTCAGAGAAAGAGGGAACGATCTTTGGCAGGCTCGGATGGTCTCGGAGCCAAGCTGGATTCATAGAAGAGAGGGTCAGAGAGTGAGAGAGCTGGAGAGAGGACAGGAAGGGAGTTGGGTTGTTGATGGAGCCAGCAAACAAATGTACAATGCACTATTGGGAGCCATATGGAGTGAGCACAAAAGCCCATTTCAGACTGCACAATTGCTTTTAACATCCAGGTGCAAATGTACTCTACGTAAAGAAAAAATAACCAAAGTTAAAGTAGACAGAATACATTTGAAACTGTATATTATCAATGATATAATTCCTTGTGCTGTATTTCAGTTGTTGGCTTGTTCAAATGGTTCAAAGAGCAGGTTGCATAGATGCACAACATCTTTCCTAAGTTAGCTTTTTTAAATTGTCCCATTGTTTGTTTCTGATCTGACCTGAGGCAGGAAGGTTGTCTGAATAATTACACACATGATGCATGCACAACCATATGGTTAAAGTAATGAGCCTGTCTAGTTTTAACATAGCAAACCCAACGTTGATAATATCTATGACTGGAATTTATTTTGCCAAAGCCAGTTGGCATGGACAGTGGTGCAGTGTGTCAGTCGTGTACTGCACATAATTCAGAAGGCAAGCGCCAGTGCTCGCACACATTATTTGCTTTTATATTTATGATATTTTAATGTTTCATATGTTCAATCCTTTCCTTTTGAAGATATAAATCTGTTACTCATTTGTTTAAACCAAAAAAAAATGATAGAAAGTGAGTGAAACATGATTGTTTTTTTTAAATTAATTTTGCATCGTTTTACATTCTGGCACATCTTAATTTGTACACGCGCTTTAAAAAGGGAAGCGCCACATATATGTACAAAAGAAATGTGTAGTGAAGAGACATGTTTTACCATTTTCACCTTTATAGAAAGATTAAAGACCACATAATCCACATGACCCCAAGGGTTAGTCGTGAGGTAAACGAAAATATTCTGTTATTCTGTTTTTTCTCCAATGGTAGTCTTGGACAAAGTCTGCAGGGCACAAGGAGAGAAAGAAAAGGACCGGTAAAATGAGAACAAAGTGAGGGAAGAGACATCACCATGAAAGGCAAAGGGTAACTGAGGTGAAGGAAGGGAGAGCGATCCAGAGAGAGGGAGAGAGAAACCAGCCAAGTGAATCACTGTAACGAAGCATCGCGACTCATTCATTGTTCGTCTGTCTTCCCGACTCTCCCAAGACGCCACAGTGTCACCCCGCAGGAAAGGTGTTGCTGTGATACCGCTGAGCCCAACTTGTCATGGTGGAAATCACTTTGTGGGGGGCGGGTAATGTGATTCTCGAGTGTTTCCCATGAAATTAAACAGTGTTTGGATGCTATCAACACGCATGAGATAGAATCAGTATTCCCCATCTACTGCTCAATGTGCACATTGTGCCCATGACTGAGCTGCAATTTATTTTCTTCATAGCAACCCCATCCTTGTTCTATAGGTCAAGCTTTTTCTCTATTCAAATTATAATAATGAGATAAGATATTAACCATATGGCTTCATAATCGTGATTAAAAATAAATTGAACAGAATGAAAAATAATTGGTTTCAAATAATTTGTCATTATTGTACCTATATCTTCTATCAAAGTCATTCTCCTATTCTCGCCTCCATTGTTTTTTTTGTTTTTTCCAAGCGGCAACTCGCAGATGAATTCCCCCAAAAACCTATATAACTAATTATAACAGAGCCATATAAATGTCATGCAGCCGCCTCTTCTCCCATGTCCTATAGGTTGCGAGTGTGTCTCTTAATGTGTGTGTGTGTGTGTGTGTGTGTGTGTGTGTGTGTGTGTGTGTGTGTGTGTGTGTGTGTGTGTGTAGTTTAGCTGCGTGATCGTGTGAGGCAATGATTGGATGCTCTTAAGTACGCGAGGATGTGAGCGAAAGATTTGGAAGAAAAACGGAATAAAAACGAGCGGATGAAAGAAATGCAAAATGAGAAAAGGGATCGACGATGGGAAACCAGTTTAAAACAAGCATCTTTTTAATCAGCATAGACACAATGGGGGGCATAAAGATAACAAGGCAGAGAGAGCCTCCTGTGGGTCTCTGCGTGGCTCACGTCATAGTTTGATGGCTAGCTGGGGAGAGTCCCCTCAACCATGTTGAGGCCACAGTGCCATGCACCTGGCAGCAGGGATTACACTGGCAAGGCCCTGTCCACACAAGTTATGACTTTATCTGGGATTTAGACCCCACAGCCTGCTGTACATGCAGGTGGCTTCTGCTCGTCCTTTATCAACACCTTGCAGGAAAGAACCACTTTCAGATACTCCTAGACTACATGCTAAGGGTCAGTGGGCCTCGTTCACTTATGTGTGAGGACATGTTAAATGTGAAAACCTCAAGAGAAGCTACAAAATGAATAATATATTTTAATTATGACAATAATAGATGAGGATGAAAGGGCATCAGCCTTTTAGAATTAAAAACATTTGGCCAATGCATTAGTAAACTAATGGTTTTACATTTTGTCTATTTTTTTTTTGTGAAAGTGCTTTTGAAATGAGTTGCGTTTAGCTAAACTTTTGCACACCCCGTTTATAGTTGTGCCTTTGCACTGTTTGTGAATGAGGCCCATTGTGTGTACTGTCCATCTATGTTCAGTCGAACAATTTTGTATTTGTCTTGCATTCAGTCAGTAAGACCAAGAAAGCTTCACGTTTTCCTTCTTAAGATACAGCACTCCGTGGTTGCATTGCATTATTGGTATTGAGGCACATGTCAGCTATTTGATGGATCTCTCCCCAGATATTTGTTGAACTTCCACATCATGCCTGTGGAGATTATTTGATTCTGACAGGCTGAAAAGCATTTTGGCATAAAGCAACTCGGAGCTTCTTGTGCTTGCTCTATCATGAGAAGCTATAATGTAACTGGCAACGCCAGAGGAAGTCGTACATATTGTTAATAGAAACATTGCAGGAAGTCTGTATGATTAACAAGACTTTGCCATGTTCACAGTTCTGTGAGGCTGGCACAGCTGTGAGATAAATACTAACATCAGCATACTAAATTGCTGATGATGTATGTTGTAAATCTTAACATGCTGATGTTCAGCTTGAATATTGTTTACCGTGTTAGTTTAGCATGTTTGCGTGCTAAAAATCTGAGGCTTAGCGTTACCTCATACATGTTGCAGTTACATGATGGTGGTGCTGTCGGAAAAGATAAAGGATGCATCTTCTATCTTCCATTAAACAGTCATTGAAAACATTTCAATAAATAAAAACATGTGAACCTCATGGTGCGAAAGTCTAAAGTTGAGGAGTAAATGTTTTGGACCGAAGAAGTGACTGGACGGACAACATTGTGAGCAGAGTTTACTTTAGTGGGTCAATTTGAATAAGACAGGACCGTCGGTCCAATATCTGGATTCAAACCAGGTGCATTACAATTGCATGGCACATTTGCTTACCCCTGTGCTCCATCATCTTCATTTTTACCTCCATTTTTCCTATAAGAATAATACACCAAACAATATAACGGGCACTTTTTGTAAGCTGTATTTTTTGCAGCCCCTGCTAGCACACATTGACGGTATATTTAATATTTCCACATGGGCATGTTGTGAAACATTCTCCGAGCTGGAAATGTTTTAAATTACCAATGTTGCATTACCTCGTTTCACGTAACAACTAATGGCTCTGACTCGGATTGTATGCATTAGTATTTTCCACAGACATTTTGCACAGCAGAGAGAAATTGAATCCCTTTGTGGAGTTTTAACTATTGGCTATTTGAATAATGGGTTCCTTTCTGAAGCAACACAAATAACACTACGCATGGCTGACTTATTGGATAAGGGTTTTCTGAAACATTTATTAAAGAAGAAAAAGTTATCTTTCCAGTGTAGTTAAGCTAGATTTGGGGGATGTGGGATTTAGTCATTAGCCTCACAACACTGCTCTTGGCTCTGGCTCTCTGCTGCAGACAAACACTTCCATGCCTTTGGGCGAAGCAGCAGGCGCAACATTTCCTCTGCAATGATTCTTTTGCATTGTGTCCGAGCAAGCATTGTATTATCTTCCAGACAGAGCACATGGACTCTTTGCAACTAACCCCGGACATAATGATGTCTGGGTCGAGGTTAGTGTGTGGCTCCGGATGGGGTGATGGACGAGTGCCCGAGTCCTGCAGCTCCTGTTTGTGATGACTGTTTGCTAGCCTTAGGGGCACTGCTGTGCTCTGGAAGCTGTGTCCTGTGGTGGCTCATATTGCAGGGAGCGGGCTCCTGTTTTATACTGTATACTTCCATTTTGAGTCAGTGACAGCGTGATGTGTTTCTTGACATTTCTGACTACCCAGAGGGCAGAGTTGTGTTTGTGTGTGTGTGTGTGTGTGTGTGTGTGTGTGTGTGTGTGTGTGTGTGTGTGTGTGTGTGTGTGTGTGCGCGCACATTTGTACAGGCGTGTGAATCTGAACACTATCTAGCACCCACTGCTTTTCCATCTTTTTCTACTTCTCCTTCTCCCCAGAAAGCAATGTTTTTACAAAAGTACCAGTGACTCTTTTGGGGCTTTCAAATAGGTTTTTATATATCTTTCACAAGGGAATTCCATCCTGGTAACTACACTGGCCAAATGTGAGTAAACAAAGTGCGGCCTAGCATTTCACAGCTTCGTTACGCTGAGGTTTATTGGTCAAAAGAGTCAGGAATAAAAACGTGTGCAAATAAACGTTAATTTTCACATTTGAGGGAATTTACGGGCGCGAGCAGGAAAAGAAGAAAGGAAGTTGTAGCAGAGATCATCAAACACACGAGGGGGCGTAATGAAGCGATGATGCTAATACTCTACACTGTTTGGAAACTCTCCCTGACTTTGATAGATGTGTCTAGCTGAATAATATGACATTTCCACGCCGTAGAAGAAACTCAACTTGAAATGTCAGACTGCCCACTACCCCCTCCTCTGCCCTCTCTTTCCACGATGAGTCCAGCTTCTCCTATGTGCACGGGTGCGCATGCACATATCTATGAGTCTGTACGCTCCCGTGTCCTGTCGCCAAGGTAACAGCAACAGAGAAAGTCAGTTATCCCATCATGGAAAAGCCAGTATTATCTCTGAACTCTGCTCTCTCTTGGGTTTGTCTTTTTTTCTCGCGACATCTCGTCAAAGCCTGCGTTTGATTTGTCTTTTCAACACAGTGGAAGCATCAGCTTAGGCAATGACAGTGTCTATCCAGCCAGGTTTGATAAGAAAGTGTCAAATAAAAGTTGGAGTAGCTCCAGTACTGTGAACCTGATCTTATTTTGGATCGTTAGGACTGTTTTCCTAACTTATGCAGGAGGGTTGCGCTCAGCCCTTACGGCCCGAGGCCCAATGGGTTGCATCAGTAAGAAAGTATTTATGAATCCCAGGTTGTGCTTAAAATGTTTTGTACGCATGGTCTAAGCACATATTGTGCTTACGCACTATTTGTGGATGAGGCTGGATCCCTGCCCCTGCAGCCACTGACATTTTGTCATGTATGTCAGTAATGGTGGCCACAGGAAGGAGGTCACACGCCTTTACAAACCGAGATGGAAGGAGTGAATCCTGTGAAATCGGAGTATCTTAATGTGTGCTCATGTCAGTTTCACCAAGCTAATTCATTAAATAAAGTAGAGGTATTGAGTTTCTTCAAGAAAAAAATCTTTATAATTGCCTAAATTATGATATCATATGGTTGTTTTCTCACAAGCGACAGGTGCAAAGCATTTTTCTTGTTCATATCTGTCTTTCTGCATGTCTCCTGCTTTTATGCCACCTCCACTCTTCTTTTCTTTTGTCATAAACCGAGGAGCCCTATGAGGCATTGTGTGACACAGATCCAAGCTGACAGCTTAAAATAATAGTTAACAGTTCCTCTGCCTGCTTCCCTCTGACAAATTCACAGTGCTGCGATGTTAAATGGGGTGTACTGCAGACCTGCGAGCGTCACAGGTGCTTTCTGACACCACGCAGACTTCACCTCAACGGCCCGATCCTCTTTTCACTCCGTCATGTTCCACCATGTTAATTTCCAGCCGATGGCACCTGCCACCTTCTTTCCTGTCATCTTTCTGCTGTGACTTGTCGTGTTTTTTTTCTTCTTCTCATGTCTCCAGGTAAACTTCATTGGTATCTCTCAAGACCTTTCCGGGGCGAAAAGTTGTTCTGCATGATTAGTTACAGTGATGACACTTTAAATCCAACTGATATTAAAGAGCTTTTTTATCTTGCTACAGCACAGAGAACAGCTAAATTACATGCTCTGCACTCACATTTATGTCATGGTTTCAACCCAGGCAAGCAATTACATTTACCAACACAACTTTATTGGAAAGATCTTATACATTACAGGCATAAGTTCAAGGAGCCGGGGACACCTTAGCTTGCATCCACTGGGTGAAAAGTGCTTTCCTGACATTCGTTTGAGAACATAGTTGGCTAATTATATAGTCTGTTGTAGCACTTATTGCAGCTTAATAACGGTTTGGGAAAAGTGGTATTTGAGAAAAACTAGCTCATTTGGTATCATAACTATTTACATTTTTCTTTTAAACATACATTTTCACAAAGGAAGATAGTTATGGTCTGATATTTTAGTTGGAGAACATATCTAAAAGTGGATTTCATTATTTTACAGCACTCACAATAATCTGCTCTATTAGACAAGCCGTTCAATTATTTCAATAGCTCCTGATTGCAAATTTACTGTGGCTCCAACAACGACCAAACCCCTCCAACCTTTTGTCACATCATGCATACATCTGTTAAAAACCCAATAATACATGACCCGTTTGTGGAGCCCATTTCTCATCAACAGAACCATTGTGCTGGAACCCACCTCTCTGATCACTTACCCTTCTTTCTGTGCACATTTCTTTCTTTTCTCCAAAGCCTCTGTCTTCAGTCTTTTGTTTCAAAGCAGCCACTTTAATTACTTTAGTTCTCAATGTGAGCTTTGCATGACGGCTTTCGCTCAAGCCTGGCATTGGGGAATATGGGCAGAGATGATTTGTATTAATAGAGGCTTGCAATGAAGGGGAGAAGACGAAAGGGATGAAAATTATACGAGACAGAAGGAGAGAAGGAGCTGTCAGAAGAAATGTGGCTGATGAGCCCCGATCATGACTCAAATAAAGCTTGTCCAACCGTTTACCTTTCAGTCCATTATCGATTGTTTTTCCGTCCATCGGGAAGATTTTCTAATGCTTGAGGTAGAAACTCAAAGCTTCACTGTCATATCAAATATGCTATAATTTAACCTGCAGTATAAAATGTTCTTATACCTTCGCGCTGGCGGGAGCCGTGCCCGGCAGGACTAATTGATATCAATTTGCTGATCAAATAACTAAGGCCTACGAATGGTGTGGGCCTCAACGGAGCATTGTCCAACGGGAGCTAAGTGTTGATCAATGCAGCAGCGAGGGAGGGGAGTAAAAACAGAGGAGAGAAAGGCCACTGCCATCGCTCTTCCATGACGCTGAGGATCTGGATCCGCTGGGCTCCCAGGCTAAATTAAAACAACCGGCGTCCCATTGATTCCAGCGCTGACAGGGACCATACATCACCCCACAGCCAGGGAGAGAGGAAGAGAGAGTAAAGAGAGAAGAGGACGGTAATAGAGAAGCAAACAACACATTCAGGAAAGAAAATGATAACCAAAATCATAGCAGGAGAAAAGAAATAAGAGGAGGGTTAAAGGAAAGAGAAGGGATTAGAGATCTTAGAAAAGAAAAGGAAAAGACAAGAGCAACAGGAGGAGATGGCAAACCAGACTTGAGCAAGTCTACACTGACGAGTCCATTTACTTGCCATGCATGGTCGATGATTACTGCAAAGCAGAGAGAACTTTTGGGTGGAGAGTTGGAGGAGGAGAAGAGGTAGAAAGACAGCAGTTGAGACTTTTTAGTATACATAAAGCTGGAGAGATGGACATCACCAGTTGGGATTGGTGGGAATAGAAAAGCAAGAGGTAGGTGGGGGTTGGAATAAATTGCAGTTACTTCCATATTCAGTTGAGACCCTTTTTTTTATTCCTCTGAATTAATGGCCTATAATACTTTAAGAATCTCAATCTATTTTACTGACTTTCTTACTTAAAATCCTGTAATGATCAGGACTATATAAAAAGGAGATACTTCACTTATTGACTTGGATATGACAGGGTTATTCAGCCAGTGTTCTTCATTGTTAAATTATGTGATGAGGTGTCTGTATCTAAATTAGTTATTGCAGCACGATGGGTAGTTTGACTTGTGAGGTGATGGCTATGGTGAATTAAAAAAGATCTCGCAAGAGCCAGTTGAAAAGAAACCCACTTGGTTGTAAAGTTGTATAATTATCTTGTCGTCCCCGGTTTAGTTCATACATGTATAATGGTGCTCAAACTGTCAAAGATGCTGCTCCTTTTCCTTTTCTCTCCATGTAAATGCATTTATTTAACTTTCTGATCGTGTCACTGAGTTGCATCACGGCCCACTTGAACCACCTGTCACCATGAATATGCATCCGCAGGCCGTTACTCAGCCTGTGGAAAGCTGCATTGATTTACATTGGAGCCCATCTGGTCCGTCAGACAGTGGCGTTAGGTAGTCACGACGGGCCCCAAAGCATGCTGTTAAGCAGTGGTGTATAGTAACAAAGTAGAATACTACATTACTGGAATATTTAAGTCATTTTTGGTGATCTGTACTTTACTTTGCTATTCATATTTCTGTTGACTTTTACTTTTACTTCACTACAAAGAAAACTGATACTTGACTCTGATACATTTCCCCTGAAACCTTCGTCGTTACTCGCTATAAAACCAAATCTATCTTTAGAAAATGACTCATGAGACCAAGATGTGCTGAAACACACACAGATTTCCCAGCAATGCCCAGGATGCTAGCTAGCGAGCAACTACATAACTCTACGATGGCTGATTTCATGATGGAAGCAGAAATGGAAACACCTACTAATCCCGCAACAAGTATCGATGGTGACGAAGACCAACACCCTTGGCCATATTTGCGAGAAATATTTTCTTATATTGGAGAGAAAGATTCTTCGTACCAGATGAAGTGCCTCTTATGCTTACTCAAAGTTACTGAAATATTGGCTTTCAAAAACTCCCCATCCAACCTCAGAAAACACATTGAGGTAAATTAAGATTAATCCCATGAGCCACAATGTTAAGGTTTAGTTATTATAATTATCATAAACCTGTAAAGATATCTAGCAATGTTTCCCACAGGATTGGAGCATATCAGGGGGTTGGGGTGGAGACTGGTGTCTGATCTTCTAATTTAGCTGTACATGGTGTATGTTCGGCTAACGTTCGCTAGCTATCATGAAACTCAAAGCCACTTGAAATGATTGACTGAGATAAAGTTATCCACACGGTTTAAAGTTTGTATAATTGTGCAGCACATTAGTAATGTGTAGTACATTGCTCAAATTAGAAGCTGCAGACGGAACACATCACTCCTGCTGCTGTATATTGGCTACAGAGATTTAATCAGCTGAAAGCGAGGGACCTCATATATCCTAGATGCAGTTGTGGATGAGACAGCTCCCATTGATGAGACCCAATACAGATTCTGCTATTACTTCCTACAATTTTCCAATTTTGTGCCTTAGAAATTGTCGAGATGGAATATTTATAGCGATGAAGTAAAAACTCTTGCATGCGTATTTGTAGGCCACATACCTTTACCGTCAATTCTCACTCTTGAACGGTAAAGAATAGCTTGCTTGTTGGTCGACATTGTGGAAAAAAAGCAACCTTTAAAGTTCTACAACCATTTATGTGCGTTTGTGCAAAGCAATGTGCACTCCTGGAGGTAAAGAACGTTAGAAAAGGGGATTTCAGAAAACCACAGTGAGATTCAGACATCAAGAACAAGATACACATGACATGTGAGGATTGTTGGGATGAACTTGTAAGGATGACAATACGAGACCTCTGCAAAGTGAGTCGTATGGGGGAGAGGTTGGGAGAGGGAGATCTCTGTCTGATTATATGTGCATGTCTGAAACAACAATGTGCCCGAAAATAATAGACATGTATTGATTTCATAGAACAATTCTTTATGAATTAAGTATTTCTTCCTGTCTCCGTCTTGTCCACCTTCTCTCAATCCCTCACCTGCTGCTTATTCTTGTCTTTAATGCTCAGTCTGTTTTGTCCTCCTCAGCCTCTTTAATACTGCTTTCATCTTCGCTGCTTAGTCACAGTTATGCTCTTATTTCCTTTTTCATCCACCTGCCTCCCTCCACATTCCATCGCATGACCTCCATCTGTACAACTATTTTCTTATTATTTAACTTGTCCTATTGCATAGTTCTTATCTTTTCAAATGTTTTGTAGGACGAATTCACTGGTTAACTTTTCTTACTTTCCCTTTTCTCTCACTCTTTCTCTCTCTCATTTTCTACCTTTACGATCCTTTGATCTATTGATATCCTGTTGCTATGACTGCAAAAGAAGTTTCCTCTATAAAATATGATTATTTAATGGAGTCCGTCAATCATTTACAAAGTAAGATGTTTCTGAAGTTTTTTAAAACAAAGAAGGAATTTTGGGATCACTTCCGCTCCACACTAATTATTTATTCCTGGAGTTGGGTCCCTCTCCGACCTTTTTTTTCATGCTTACTTTTTTGGTTCAATGCCAACATTTATGTTGCGACAGAAATAGATTTAAACTAAAGCAAAATATTATTAAGATACATTCCTAATTTTTGTTAGTTCAATGTTACTTATAGGAAACCCTGAAGCCTTAATGAACATGAACGTATAATAAAAAATATTTGATTTTTACCCATAGGTTTGCCAAAAAGCATGGAGAAAGCACAGTGGATGAGTGTGAAAGGCTAACACGTGCCTATCAAATAAATTGAAAGGTAAATTATTCTATTGAGGCTCCAGCTTCTTATTCCCACTATGGGTGCTTTGCATTACACTGACTTATGCCTCCTCTCATGCTCTCTCCTCCCTCCTCCCCTGCTCCGCCATCATGGAGGATCCTCCGATCCCTTTAATGCAACTCAAAAAGACAAGGGGAGGGGAGAAAGGAGGCTTCTTCCCAGGCAGGTCCCAGGGCGCATCCGTAAACACCATGACATAGGAGGGAACTCGTCCCAGCGGCACTTCCTTCAACAGAGGTTTTCTGTGAAAACCAAGAAAGGAATGGTAATGAAGCGCTGTTTGAGCTTCTTGGAAACCAAGCAGAGGCCAGCTACCCTCTGCAGGCGCCGCACATGCAGCAGCTCCAGCAGGCAACTCCAGAATGGGTCTGAACTCCAGTCTTCTTGGGAACAGGAAGTATGGGGCTCATTAGGCATCTACTGAGAGTGTTAGTCTCTGCATGCTGTACGACTCGCACACAATTCGACATTTGAAATTGCAGAATCTTCAGAGAAGAACTGGAATATCCAGGTTTATTGATCTACACACTTGAAGGTCTGGTTTTGCATTGCCGCTTTCCTCTGAGCATCCCCCCACCTGACTAACATGAGAGAGGTGGAGAAATCAGCTTGTGAAAGAAAAAAGAAACAAACTGGGTTACTTGTAACTAAGATGGATTTGTTTACAGATCCCTTGTGATTGGCATCGTTTTAGTCACAAATGCCAGTTTAGGCTTTAATCCAGCAATTGCAAGTTCAGACTTGAACCTTTAGTCCCGTGGCATTTTCTACTTTGATGGAAATGGAAACAAGCCATGGGTCATCACAGTCAAAGCTATTCCAAGATGCCTGGATGGTACTCCAGGGTGAAACAACAGTGCAAGCCTCCCTCATATTCTCTCTGAGAGACAGACAATATGGTAATGCGGGGAATGAATAGTGAGTCTCCGGGAAGACTTTCCTCTTGGCTGTGTGTCTGTGTCCAGCTGCTCTTTTGGCCACTGCAGCCAGCCATTACTGAGCAGCACCAAGCAGCAGAGCATGACACACACCACCTGGATCTGCACACACCTCCACTGAGAGGGTGGGAATGTGCCAATGAGATGGAGAAAGTGAGAAAAGAGTAAAGGGAATAGCTATGGGGGAGGGTGGATGGGTAAGGCAAAGGACGATGAGGCGACAGAGGTGCCACAGCCAAGGAGACGGACTGAGAGGAGAAATCCTTTAGGACGCATGCAACTCTTTTAAACACACAGCAAGGGAACAAACGCATGCCAGACATGAAATTGCATGCACAAATACATTATCCTATAGCCTCAGTCAGATGAGGTGTACACATGAACAATTGTGTGTGTGTGTGTGTGTGTAGGTGTAGGTGGACAGTGTCTGAAGAGAAAATGGTCTAGCATGTGTCAGATTGTTATGGTGACCATCAGGACGGCCATAAATAAAACTCAGGTCCGCTACATTGGGGAATGTCCAGCTGTGAGTGCACATATGTTCTGTATCTCCTAGACATATTGAGGTTGCCAGCTCTGTCTGCAAGGAATTTCCTCTCCCCCCTTCCTCCCCTCTTTCTTCCTCTGCATCTCACTCTCACACAGCTATGTGCACAGGCACCTTTGCCAGTGATGAAGAAAAACATTCTGCATGGATGGATGGGGGGGTTGGAGGGGATGGGGATGGCAAAAAGATTATTCATGTGCGAGAAGATAAATGTATTTTCGCTACTTGCGTCGTTCCTTGCCCTCGCCCCTATTCCATCTCTCCCTCCTCCCTCATTTCGTATTCCCCAGTCCAGCCACATTATTCCTGCTTCTTCTCCTCCCTGCCGCTGTCTGGCTGGCTGACATGAAACGATAGAGCTTTCTGTCATGGTGTTTGGAACACACTGAACATCACTTGACAATGGCTGGCATGGAGCAGAGGGGATGCAACAAAAGTGGGACGTCACACCTAAACTCACTTCAGGCTTCGTTTAGATCCCCTTCAAAGGCAGACTAGAGTCTTTTTTTATTGGATGGAAGTCAATAAGTGCCCTACTTTGTGTTAACCTTTTTTTGTAGGCCTTTGATGCATACTCACTAAAGACTCCGCTATTACGAAACATCAAAATGTATCGAATATTGTTTGGCCCTAAAAAAACTTCCACAGGACTCCAAGAAAATCCACTTAAATTGATTATGTCTTCAGGCAAGTAAAGCAGTGGTGAGACATAATTCTCTTTCAAGTGTGATATATTATCGAGGCAGTTCAATAACCACTTCATGCAGTAGTAACATTTCTTAAAGAGCAACGGAGAGCGAGCCGTACCCAACATGCAGTTCGGCAGTGTAATAGTTAATACGCTACCCAGTGTGTTCATAACGGTTAATAATGAATATGCCCCATTCATCTCAAGAGCTCACCCGCCAACAATTAGTTTGATCGGCTTAATGGACAGACAGACAGACAGACAGACAGACAGACAGACAGACAGACAGACAGACAGACAGACAGACAGACAGACAGACAGACAGACAGACAGATAGAATTGCATTCATACAGAAGCTCCTATTCTAATTGGATGTGTGGCACAGTTTAAAACCTTAAGTTGCGCTGAGGTCAATTCAGAAATTCTGTTGAGCTAAACAAAGTAATCGGGTTCAATGTGAACAGTTTAGTTATCAAACACATACATTTTTCCCTATGGATATGTCCATATAATTGAGAATGATCCAATGTATTTTCACCTCTCTCAAGATTACTTTCAATCACTGAGGACCACATTAAGTCTCAGCATGTACATTAGCACACAAGCTCCCCTACTGTTTTAGAGCTAACATTAGTTAGGTTAACCAGCTATATCTGCTTGTGTCCTTCTGCCGTTTGGTGCTCTGGTCACAAAGTGTGACTGAACCAAATCACAAAATGGGGAGAAGAGATGCTGAATACTTTCAGTCTCTAAAAGTTGTGGTTGATTACATATATAGTATCTTACATTTGAGAAGCTATATAACCTCTCCCCCCCTCCCTCTCTGCATTACCATTTTTTCATTCTCACCTGTTTAGCTGTTTCGATAAGCAGCAGCTATAGTCTCGTGGTGGCTGATGCGTGTGCCATCTGTGTCAGTCAGGATGGCCTATTTAGGGCAGCTAATTCATCATGGCCTGAGAGCTTACATACGGTACATATAATTACCCCCCAACACAAACAAGACCCTCTCGGTCCCTGTGATTTATTGTCGTGTCAAGTGAGAGATGGGCAGGAGGAGAAGGATGAGAGAAGAAGGGAGGGAGGTGTATAGGTGAGTCTAGTGCAGTAGGTGGAAATGAAGAGGATTTTCTCAGAGGACGGGTGAAGCACAGCGGGCGTAGAGAAGTATGAGACGTCTGAGTAGTGATAGGGCTCAACAAATCCGAGGGTTAGACAATATTAACACGAGTGCTGCATGTCAAAGTCAAGGATTTCTTCTTGGTACCTTTTTTCATTTATATCCGTCTCAGTGTATTTACAAAGAATCCTTTCGGCTTCACACTGCTTATTTCAGAGTCCTATCCATTTTGCCTCTCAGAGACACTGGGCTGTGCCATTGCTGGCAGGGACACGTAGCTTCAGCCATTGTTCCCCCCACATACCCCTGTGGTGCTCATTTTAAAATGCATCGCAGGCCTGGGTCCGACCGTGGCGGTTGTAACGCGCGGCTGAAGGCCAATGAGATGGCTGCACACGTGAAAAATGACAAAAAAGAAGAGGAGGAGGAGGAGGAGAGAGTAACAATGAAAGATTTATGACAAGCATTGAGAGCAGGCGGCGGTTTTATCAGCCTATTATCAACCAAAGCGCCCCCACTGAGATGTAGCACATCTCCACTCTGTTCTGTATTTCCACTCACTCTCTTTCCAGATCAATGCTCACCCCCGCCACCATCACTATACGTAATGTGACTTACCCAACCTTACCTTTTCCGTTCACTCTTTTAAATCTCCGTTAGCATTTACTCACATCTCACCTCCACCCGCCCCCTCTCTCCCGTCTTCCTCCTTGTCTCTTCAACTTGCCACTCTTTCTCTCTCGCTCATTCTTGTCTCTGCTTTATTGCTCTCACTTCCGCTCTCCTCTCCTCCTTTCCCTCCCTTCTTCCCTCCTTCCCCTAGCTGCTGGAGTATTTTCTGTCTACTTTGCTTACGCCGTCTGTTTTCCCCCCACAGCTTGCCTGTATATCTGCTTGCTCTCTGTCACCCATGAGGGCTCTTCATAAATGGCAGTACCTCCCTCTCTTCCTCCTTTTTTTCGCCACGTCCTCCTCCCCTGCTTCAGCCCCCACCCAATTTTCGCCCCCCTCTTCCCTCTGAGAAAAAGCAAGGCACCTAAGGGTGAACAGGTTAATGTTCTGGCAGTTTGAGATACACTTCTGACATTTCAATCCGTCATCTGTTTTTATCGCAGCTGATTTAAGAAGTGCGGGGGGTGCATGAGGGGGTAATGGAGGGATAAAAGGAAGGAGGGATGGAGAGTAGGAAGAAGAGGAGGGAGAGGCAGTGGGATGGTGCAGCTACCCTGAGACTAGATTGTGTATGAGTCGCAGCAGGAGCTGTGGCGCTGTGGAGCTGCGGTTGCAGAGTTAATACATGGAAGCATATGGTCATGTCGCCCCCAAGTGGCAGGCAGCAGAACTCTCGGAGCAGGAACAAACTGCGGCAGTTCAACAAATAAAATAGCCGCATGTATTCTTCAGGTACTGGAGTCAGAGTGAAGCAAAAATGCAGAGCAGCTTGAAATAACTTGCTGTTAGAGTCTACGGGAAGAGCAATATATTCTGTATTGTCCTTGGTGCCTATCATGACCTTTTGAAAGGAATAATTCAACTCCGCAAAGAGGAGACTGTTGGACGCAGAGGAATGATTACAAAATGAAGTTGGGAATAACATGTGAGGAAAGTAGCAGGTGGCAGAGCGAGGGGTCAGGTGAGGACACATGCAAAGTGGTAGAAACACATTTGAGGCTGCGATAGTGGGAAAAGCAGGGAATATACACCAGAGAATAACGCCGAGACTCCAGATTTTGGGAGTGTGAAGCGGAATCCGATAAAGAAAATGAAAGAGAACTCCAGAGGTTTGACCAAGTGAAAGAGAAAAGGCAAAAGGGGAAAAGAGAGAGAGGACAACCATACGTACAATGAGCAGATAGTGATAGAGACAGGGAGGGAGAGAGAGAAGACAAGAGAGAAGACAAGCAGGCAAATAAGAGAGAGCGAGGGAGCAGATACGACCAAATAAGTGAATCAGGAGACACCGCGTTGCAGATGAGGTTTTGGAGGGTAGGACGGGCGAGTGATGGTGGGGAAGGGGGGTTGGATGGCGGATTCGCTACACCACACCGTCGACCGGCACTTTCTCCCAAGTTTTATTTGATATGAATTCAATAAGCAGCCAGCCGATCTCCGTGCCCTGGGTGTAATTACCAGCAGAACAGCGGAGGCATTGTGAGCTTCGCCACTGCCTCAAATCCCCTTGCTCACTTCCAGGTCAGCACTGATCTTGTCTGAGAATGTCAATTATCGTCTTAAACGCCATCTGAGGAGCGAGGGAAAGGAGAAGGGGGAGCGGAGGGGGCTGAAAACGATGAAAAATGGCAAGTACTGTCGGTAGGAAATATTTGCCCAACGTCGCAGCAGGAAGAGCATGAAAGATAAAGCCACGGGCTAGAATACTGATGGGTTCTCCTTCATTGTTTGATATGGGAGCAAGGTATAATGTGTTCCCTGTGCCACTTCATATAATGGCCCATCATCTTCAAACTATTGTACCATAAACATGGGAGGTGCATGCAAGGTCAAGGTAAAGGGGACAACATGTGGTCTGCATGCCAGCTGCTATATATATATATATATATATATATATATATATATATATATATATATATATATATATATATATATATATATATATATATATATATATAAATGCTATTATTATTTTTTCATCATGCTTTTTTAAAATATATTTTCCACCCATTCACCTTTCATTCTACACATCAAGGTTTGCGCTTGACAAGGTACTTTCAGCCTTGATCTTCCCTTCAAACGGTTTGTGTTTACACTGATTGCATTGAGTTGAGACCCACTGCTGCACATTCCCTTTAACATATGCACTGATAATGCATGCTGAATATTGTGCCCCCCCCATCCCCTCCTCCCTCCGATATGTAGCCAGCTGCACAGTGAGGTTTTGCATGATGAAAACCTGTGATCAATAACCACATCTAATGCCTGTTATTTCCTTTTACTCCAGCGACAAGATCTTCAAAAGGCGCTCTGCTGCTGCTGCAAATAGCAGCAACCCGTGCATTACAAATTTCGCGTGATGGTGTTATGTCTGTATCAATTCATCGAAGGATGCATTACTGGGTCCATCCATCCAACCATCAATCCATCCTTATAGAAAGTCAGTCTTCCGCCTCTGTTTCCTTCCCTCACCCCCCTGTGCGCCCCTTTGCTGGGTGCCAGTGGGAGTGGTCCGTCCTTGATCTGCTCTCAGAACAAACAGCCTGGTAAACATCATGAAACATTTAGAAGAGGCAGAGCAGCTTTCTCTCTAATTCACACTGGCAACCCAGAGATGCACAAAAACAGCTGCTCCCAAAGCTCGCGGTGCATAGGGGCTTCAGTTAATGTGTGCACCGATGTGCTGTGCCTTAACATTTCTGAGAGTGTGTGCACGAAGATTAGGCAGGTATGAATGATATAGCGACTGTATCTGTGCGTGTATGTGTGTGTGTGCGCGCGTGTGTGTGTGCGTGTGTGTAAAGGTTTACATAAGTGCTTTTCACAACTATCCAGGGCCGTGTCAGAGGTATTTGCTCTGAGAAAGTCACACGCCTTATTCTGATTCTACAGCACGAATAACTTGACATATCTGGGGAGATCAACATATTTGGCAAGTTCCTTGTAGGGAGGGATGAAAACAAATGAACGGATTAGAATCACTACTCACTCAGCTGGGGGTCTGAGTCAATGCCTTGTACTGAACAAAACCCTCCTCACTAATTCCTTCTCGCTCTGGCACAGGAGACTGTCTTGTGCTCAACATTTATAGTTTTTTTTGTTTTTTTTTAAACTGGATTGCCGCTGTGGTTTGGTAAATGGAGCAAAGCTGCCTCGAGATCTCACCTGCATTTAAACACTGTAACTATGTCCCTCAAGCACATAGACATTTACATCTTGTCAGAGTGTGATGTCCCAATGACATCATTCCCCGAGCTTACATCCTGCAATATAATTCCAAATGTATTGTCCCAAAAGAATGTTTACAGTTTTTCCTCAAAATCAATAAGTTGATTACCTGGGAATACACATTTTTTTAACCAGGTGTGCTGTTTTGCTGCTCTTTCTTGTCTTTTCACTGTGAAATATCCATTAAAATCAATGAATAATGAATTAAGGCGTGCAGCCTCTTACCCTCTTTAATAAAATGTAGCAAGCGGAACAGCTTATTCAGTAATGTCACGCGTAATTAGCCGTGCTGCCTAGACCACCTTCATGCAGTAATCTTTTGAGGCCTGACCTGCATTCTGTTTCTCTTCCATCACACGTGTGTGTGTATGTGTGTGTGTGTGTGTGTCTCACGAGTCTTCACTTCTGTTTAGCTTGTTTGAATTTTGTACTGAGATCATAGACCAAGAAAACACCTTCAAGTGCGCGGCTCAAAGGACATATACATTTGGGTGCATGCACAAAACGCAGTGATGAAAACAACAAACAAGCGCAAATGGTTGAGGACGATGATAATGGGGCCCCGGTGTACATAGGAGAGCATGCCATATAAAGGGCGTAAAATCTCCTTTCAAACCAAAACATTTGAGAAAGATGACAATGCAGTGAAAAAGAATAAACTCAGAAAAAAACAATTTTATTGTGTATCAGTGAACCACAGCAGCGGTGCTGTGTGGGCTTCCATGTAAGCCACAGCGAGACAGATACTTACACTACAATCAATACTACTAGGCCCTGTTAGGAGGGAATCGATCAGCTTAGGACTTGATGTGGAACAGTATCTTGCTCTCTATATCGCTCTCTTTCTCTGTCTGTCTTTCTCTATTTGCCCTCTCTCTGTTCACTGTCTCGCACCATCATTGATCTTACCCAACGATAGCGAGCGTATCTTCTCTGTGGGGGTGAAGAGGTCAACGCTAAACCCTCTGAGACTCTTAATGACCAGGACAATGTGAATGAAGAAGGGCGGCGGAGAATAGCAGGTCTGGATGTCAATCCACACACACACACACACACACAGATCCGTTGACCTCGGCGATGCAAAAGGTTTCGGCTGACGCCGGCTTACCCACAGCGGGGTCTCACTAATCTAAACTAATTGCAAGGACCGCTGAAGCATATGAAAGAGAGCGAGAGGACGGGAGAGAGAATGCACGCAGACAGATGCCAAATGAAAGGCACTGTCCTGCTGCTGCTGCTGCTGCTTGCCTCCAATTTGATGAAAGATATACCTTTAATCCACATTCGGCAACACTCAATGTTTTTCAACAAGATGAGGAATGATGTAGTGTGTTTTAAACTGGAGGGAGGGGGGGGTGTATCTCTATACACTGGTCACGTCATATCTCATATATATATATATAATATATATAATCTTTCGCTTATGTTTTCCTCGCACAGCGACAACCTGAAGCATCCTTTTGGTTTCAAGTTTGTTTTGTTTCAACTTGCGAGTGTAACTTGACTTTGAGTCGGGCTGTGAGCACAGTCAAAACGCTGCTGAGTACACACAGGTATGACACTGTATGAACTCAAGGAGCGTAGACGAGACTAAAGCTGCTGCTTTTGTGCCGCCGATGAAATGTTATAATTCCATCAAGGTTTCTGAGATGCAGTGAAAACAAGCTAAAAGACGCATTCGGTACCTTCAGGTTTCGTTTTTAGAGTACGTTGGTTCGGCAGTGTTTGTATTGTTTTCATGCCTATGCGCTATGTTTAAGGAAAACTGGAGCAAGCACGAATGTTGTCACCACTAAGTTTACATTAGCATTAGGATAACAGGTTGATTGATTGGCCTGCTTCCAAAAGGGTTTCCTAAACCTTGGCGGAAATAAGGCACATAGGCCGTTGTTTTGCTTTAATTGCAATAAATAGAAAAAAAGGATGCCGAAATAATTAAACAATGATGGCGATTTAAATTCATCCAGGCCTGTTTATAATTGATAGCAAGATGACAAGCTATCAATTATAAAAATGCTTTTTTTTTCTGAAAGGAGTTTGGATTAATCAGTCCTCGGCTGTAGTTGCTCTATCAACACTCAAAATAATGTCATCTATTATTGTGATTGGTTATAGTTTTTGGTTGACATAAAACAGGATTTGAATTAGCACTGGTTGTATTGAAACTCCTGCACCGCACGAAAGTGTAGCTTCGTTTAAAAAGCAGTCATCTATTTGCAATAAACAATATAGACAGCTTCACCTCATCCTATTCCTGTACCTCTCACTCTCCAACTCAAACGTTTGCTCTTGCAGGATCCATCATTAGGGTGAAGAAATTAGGTGAACCTGCAGCCAGCCTCTTTAGCTTCAGACCCGCCGATGACATGCTAGCAAGCTCCCAAAACAAACCTGTGTTCTAATGATCCCTCAAAATGTGAGGAGTTTTATTGTGTGCTGAAGCTAATTAGTCATGGATGTTATGGATTGCTTTTGAGATAACGAGCCTGGAAGGGGTAGCACGGGGCCGCCGTCTGAGCCCTATGTTAATGAGCCAACGCTTTCATTAAACCTGCCACCATTGGCTGTCAGAAGTATCCTGAACTCCTGGTGTGCTTCGTTTACCTGGCGGACACTTCGATTAGCCTAAAAGCTCCAACTCAGAGCTAATTTACATTTCCACTGTCTTTTGGGGCTGTAGACCAGGATTAAACCTCTCAGAGATGCTCAGGAGGTAATAGTTATTCTAAATCTACTCGCCTGGAGGATGGCTCTATACATAGACTCTCCATCAGCACCTTTTTGTGGGTCTTATAGGGTAACTGAGCAGCTTATTTAGATAACAGACAGACAGCACTGAGGTTACAGATACACAACACGCATATTGCACATATGGATTTGATTATAAACACCCTGTGGTTGAGCATGTGCAGCATGAAGCATGTTAATATTGATCTCGTCGGACACTTGCTGTGCTATGTGTTTCGTATGTGCTTTATGGCTGGCTGGAGTTAGCTACAGGACCACAGGAAGACATTATATTGCCTAGTTAAAGTCTTAATGCAGCTTTGCTTCTGCTGGTGCAAGTCTGTGTGTGCTTCTGCATGCTAAGCTATGCACCAAGTGGGTGTTTGGGACTTCTGAGCGCACACTTTAGCAAGGATGCACTATCTGAGTTGATAAACGGAGAGAAAAGTCTTTGGTGATGCTAAATGGTAATATGTATTCCAGGTGTGTCTCTGTAATCTCTTAAAGTGCAGTTTTGCATTTGAAAGCAGATTGCATGCCCATGCAGGCCCTGGGCAATTAGGAGGCAAGTGTCAACAGACGACCTTGGCCAAGTCTTAAGGCTCCTTTGGCCGTCTCCAGCCCTTGAACTAAAGACATCTCCAGTCCTCAGAGACATCAAAGTGAAGAGAGTTTTACTTTTTTTTTTTTTTGCTTGGCTCCCTTTCACATCCAAACTAATAAATAGATTCAAATCATGCACTAATGGAAGCCAATGCATCTCAGAAGGAAGTTTGTTAGCCCTGTGAAATGGTACCATCACAGGGATTAATGTTTCTGATTTTAAAATGAAGTATTCTGTTTCTGTTGCATCAGAAATATATGTTACTGACGAAAAAGCATAGAAAGGAAATATTAACTTTGTGATTCTCTCTGAATGTTGCTGCACCTGTTGTCAAATTCAAAAAGATTGTGAACGGCATAGAAGTAGTTTTCTAATCCCATGTCAAAAGGACTATCGACTCAGTTAATAAGTTAATTTCAGTTAATTTCATTTTTATCAGTGGGTATTCTTTTAACTGTGGTGGTAATTGTCACACCTCTGGAATATGAATGAGCCAATAAGCCTGCTCGGTCCTATAAAGTGTGTGCATTGGACAGCACAATGTTGTAGAGACTCAGGCAGACGCTTGTTGGGTCCAAATGTGAATGGGATGCCATAATGTGAACATCTGATTTGAAATAAATGACATAGCCATATGTCAACACACCAAACACCCACACGCACACACACATATGGTTGCATGTATTTTACATGTTAAAACAGGTATGAAAGTTAAGCATTACGTTTTATGAAATGGAGGAAATGATAGGGGTCCAACATTATGTCGGTTTCAGTAGAGAGAAGAGAGTGGGAATAATCCAAACAAGAAGGTTGTCTGTGTTCAACTGTGGAAAAATACATTTGGCACGCTGCGATACTCAAGTTAACTATGTGCAGCATGTTTGGAAAACCTGGCAGGAAGAAAAACCTTTTCTTTCAAGAAGTCCTGGAAGCAGAAAGCTCCCATAACTTTCTGAATAACGTGGCCTGGTGATCATGTGACCGCACATGCTTCCTGACTCCAACTCCGAGAAGCACACCAACTCTTTCCAGACTCCAATGGAAAACTACTGCAGCAGCTACTGTATTTCCTCCACAGCATTCTAGTCTCTGATCTGTGTGTGTGTGTGTGTGTGTGTGTGTGTGTCTCTTTGTATTTCTCCCCACTCGCTCCCTCTTTCTTATTAGCCGGTGTCAGCATATTCCACAGACCCATCCCCCATCCGCTGCCTTTTGAACCTTTCTTGTGGATGGAAAGACTGAGAGGAGGGAGGACGGGGGGAGACTTGCTGTTGTTGAAATATGTGTCAGTTGGCCAAAGAGGGCCCACATGTTTGTCTTCATGGCACAGGATGTGGCATGCATAATCTATTCCCTCTACATCTCCTATTTTTTTGGATCTTTTCTTTTTCTCAAGCCTCCTTCCCCATTTCCCTCAGTAACCATCTTTTGCTCGTTTTTTTATGGATCCCATTCCTTCTCTTTATTGTGCTCTATTTTGTGCTTACCCCCAATGCCAGGACAGGCAAATTAGACTTTAGTAATGTAATACTCTGTCTCACTCCCGTCTTAAATCCGAAGTGTGCTCTGTGTGTACCGATGTTGTAACTTAAGTTGCCAGTTTGTTGTAGCTTTGGGAGTCTGACTTCAATAGCTTATTGCTGCAATAACGCAGACCAGCAAACTGAAGAGCTCTACACACACACACACACACACACACACTTACCCACACACACTCACACACTATTTTATTCATGCTAAGCGGAAGCCTCTGTTACATTATCAGTCAACAAGAGGCAGTGTTGGGTATTAAGCCAATTTACTGGTACACACCAGTGTACCGGGACTTTTAATGACTATCAAAACAGGGGCCCCTCGCGCTAATTCAGCGCTGTGTGCTCGGCTGTATTTTGTGCGACTGCCCATCTATAAGCACGTGTGGCTATCTCTTTCCTCATTGATTGACTGATTTATATCGGCACTCATGCTTGAAATAGAATCCACTCCTCTGTCTGCAATAAAAATGCAGAGACTCGCTGAGTGTATCTTCTCTTCCGCTCTGTGTGTGCGTGCGTGCGTGCATGTGTGTGTGTGTGTGTGTGTGTCAGATTTTTAGCATTGCATGTGTAAAGGTTCACTGGCTGCATCTCAGGTGAACGTAAAAAAAAAAGAAAGTATGTTTCTTTCTTTCTTTTCCTCCCTCTTTTTCCCCCTCACCCACCCCAAACAAGCTAAACCTAACCAACACCCAGCAATTCCGTCTATTCCCCTCTTTCAGTGCTCCCTTGCTTCCCCATCCCTCATCCTCTTACTGGAGCACGGGAGCATGCAGTGGAAATAACAGAGCCAATAAAGACACTGCCAGAATCCATCCACTCCCAGCGCCTCACATAGTTGCTGAGGGAGAGAAAGAGTGGTGGGGCTGTTCGAAAAGGGAAATAAGGAAAAGAGAGAGGAGTCCACCTCTAACATGTCTGCAGCTATGGGTGAAGGAGGTACAGGTGGAGGATGTAGTGGCCGTGGGCTCAGGAGAAGATGAATGAGGGAGGGTGGAGAAAGAGGACGGGACACAATGAAGATGGAGAGACTTGGGCGGTGAGACGATAATTCTTGGAGGGAGCATATGGACCAGGGTGGTCCACTTGATGCCTCTTCCTTACCCAGAGGTACTATTGCCGGTCCTGAAGTACCCCCTTGAGAGCTTCGCAACAGGTGCAATCCTTTCCAGTCCACTTGAGACTTCTACGTCTGTTAGCAACGGAACGCTCAAGAGTCCTCCTCTGTAATCGGCCTGGATTGCCTTCCTGCTCATTTTTAATTAAAAGATAAAAGAGGAAGCTTAAATGGAGAAGACCTAATTCATATCGAAAGTGGTGTCCAAATATAGAACAGGTGGATTATAAAGAAGGGCAGAGCAGAGTTGAAGTTGAACAGAAGGCGAGGCCAAACTTAGAGTGATGACAGACTAAAGCTGGTTAGAACAAGGCCTCGCATCTCGTAAATCATGGAACATTTTCAGACCACCATACGATGCCGGTTGACTAAGTCATTGATTCTCCTTTTCAGAGATTGTCCCCCGCCGTGAGCGGGAACTCGGCCAAACCCACCATCCTCGCACAGCATGTGTGATTGTAATGGATCACAACATCCCATACATGCACACATGCACAATACACACACACCCACGGTCTGTGAAACCTGGGACGGTCTATCCAGGCCGAGTGCTCCCAGTCACTTTGTCTACATACGGCGCAGACTGACTTGATATGAGGCCAATTTCTTCGCAACCCGCATCTCCCCGGAGGCTCTGAATTTGTATCTGAGTCGTCGATCCTTCACGGCGAGCTTTTACTTAGTTTTATTGTTTTTCATTTCCCTTTTTTTTTCCTTTTTTTTTTTTTAATGATTAAGCATTTATGATCATGTCTCGCAGGGTTGCCATCACATTTTAGTCCCACCAGGCAAGGATATGAATGGCTCATATGCATGTGAACTGGAGCATTTACATCAATTCTCATTGAAACTGTCGTCACATGCCGCTGCGTGGCCTGATTCCCTTGTACGCAGAAAGAAGCTGTGAAGAATTGGAAGAGCAGACAAATCTGTTACCCGTATGTACCCCTCAGGAGGCCTCTGAAACTGCATCCTTTCATGTAGAATACAGACTTTCAAAATAATTGCCTCTTTCTTGTCAAGCCTTTCTCTTTTTTTCTTCCTCCCACACACGCACAAACACTCACAGTACCTTTTGAAGGAAAGGTCTCGTAATTATTACATGCAATTTGTATCTGCATTGGCAAGTTTAGAAGGCAGCACTAGAACGCGGAAAACTTTGGCAAAGAGATTTATCTCTGCTTCTTAATCAACGACATTTATTGATGCTGACAAAGTGATTCAGGCAAGTGGATTATGATCAAACAATGTTTGTCAAGCAGCAGAGACAAAGTGTCCCTGAGACGGTGTTTGTGTGTGAGGGGGGGGGGGTGGATTTATCTCACCATATTTCCATGGAGATGCACTCAAAGGGCATTTTTCTCCTTTGGATATGGAAAAAAAAGATGCATTGTGTTCTTTCATTCTACATGATTCAACCTTTTAAATGTAAGGAGGCAAAGAGAGACAGGAAAAAATGTGAATCTTTTAAGAATACTCTAAGAAGAGATAACATGATCACACCTGAGGCGATGAGGACCACACGGGTGCTCCTGCCGAGGCAGAATAACCCCCACTGGTGCCATCACTTCACCCAAACCAGAGCCTCGATATAAAGCTTCTCTGGTCTTTCTTTGACCAACGCCATGCTTTGTGCTTCTTCAAAGTGAATTTTCTTCACTAGTTTACTTCAGTTATTGAACAATTTCTTAGAGCGCAGTCCGTGCCGCATATTTCTTTTCTAACCAGACGCTGCGTGTGTCGAATCAAAAATGATTTCATTATTATTTGTGTTTTACCGTGTCATGCGCATGTTACACACACTTGCACAACTTCAGCGGCAGTTATACATAATAATGTTTTAGTCTTAATAATGTTAAGACACTTTTTAGGACTCCCTCTTCATCTTCAACTCAACTGTCTGTTTCTGAATTTGTAAATAATCCGACCCTTGTGGTTTAGAGAGAGAGAGAGAGAGAGAGAGAGAGAGAGAGAGAGAGAGAGAGAGAGAGACTTTATTCATCCCCAAGGGGAAATTAGTTTGTCATAGTAGCAAACAATTTACATAGAAGACACAAAAAAATATCATGATCGCAAAATACTCAATATATTCAACAAAACAGCAGATTATATTTATTAAGGAAATGAAACAATAAAGCAAGTGCAAAGTATGTGCAGTGTATATAAAGTGCATGTACAGTGACTAACGAAACAACAAAAGCGCTGCGTGGGCTATTGCTCTTGATGAATGGATGGCATCCATCATGGATGGCTTCAGGACGGTCCTGAGGACGTTTCCTGTAAGCGGAAATAAGCAGGATTCCTCGAACAGGGACTGCTAACTTGGTAGTGAGAGGGCGATCTCCCCACCAGCCCAAAAGTGCCACGTCCTGGTGCATGACCTGATTCCATGTTGAATACAGTTCCACTTCATCAATGCTATAATCCACAGGGAATTTTTCCAAGTCTCTCAAGTCCACCGCAACCTTCTTTGGTGCAGGAGTGGCTCTGACTCTATCGCCTGTGTCTGCCTCTGTAGGTGACGTCGTGAACCTCGCCGCTTTCAGAACTGATTAACATTCTGTGCTGGCTGTGTTTTGGCCATAGTAAAGTGAATATTTTGTCTTGGTTATTAATCTTAACATATTATGGGATCCAGTTGAGATGCCCCTCTCTGATGACTGCCTGGTAATGTGTCTGTCTGTTGTTGTCCGCCGCTTCAGCCGCCCGAACTACAGAAGAACACTAGAGGAACTACAGGAACACTATATTTAGTCTTGTGTACTGATCTCTCTCAAGTTTACCGTGGGTAACACAGAATAGTCGCAGGAACTCAACATGATATTTCAGATGGGTTTGAGGATATGGGATTTGTATGGTGATTTCTTGTTGCTTCCTCTTTAAGATGCTTGCCGCCCACACCCACCCCATCTCCTATGTTTTATATTTTTGTCTGACTAACCAATATCATTTGTGTTGTCATTGATGTTTTGTTCTGTACCCTATGGAGATCGTTGAGGGTAGTGAGGTCCCATAACCAGCCATACTGTCAAACATCTTAATGCAAATGAAAGGAAGAACAAATAAATCTTTGTATAAAGTGGTCCTGACTCCTGACTGAAATCTGATTGTAAGACACTTAGAGCTGAGTTTGCCAAGTGGCTTGCTCATGGAGTTATATAATGTCACAGCTTAGGTATTTGATGTTTCAAAATTCACTGTACATTTGAGTACAGACAGAATTGTACCAGACAGACAGAACAAACACAAAGTCATCTTTTTCCCAAACCTCAAGACCATTGGTCAGGGATTTTTAAGATAGCAAACTCTGTGGGAGCCGCAGATATTGGTGCAACATTCAAATCACGCAACCAACATCCAACTACATATATTATTAAGGCTACAAACTGTATGACTCCATTGAAATGCAATCAATAAAGCACCCATGAACCGCTCAACAGATACCATTCTCAGGCTCATACTTTGATTGCACTATATTTATTCTTTGTTATTGTATTTGTAGTGTTCTGTCCTATATTTATTGTTATGCACCTTTCACCGAGTCAAATTACTTGTATGTTACTCGTAAGATTACCCTGATCCTCGAGAACCACAAGCGCATGTGGACGTCAAGAGGTGTCCACATCAGGTTTTAAGCACCGGTTTAGCTGCCAATCATGCTGAGAGAACAGGATTATACAGCTTTCCAAACTGTCCAAAATGATTTACAAAAACATAGAGCTGAGTCAATTCATTTTTTTTTAACAATTCTGCCAAAAAAAAAATTCATTAGTTTAAATTTAAGTTGCTCTTGTCGCCCTGGTCGTCTGCATTTGTTCATCTGTGTATTCCTTGAAAAAGTATTGTGGTTCACTGTGTCTTTGTTTTCATGGGATTATTGACTGGATGAGTAAGGCAGCTGCAGATGGTGATGCCAGCGGTTCTGGTGGAGCTCCGGCAGAGAGGTGTATTGGTTGTATATATGTGTGTTTCCCATGGTACTGTACATGGCAGGAAGCATCTCCAGGTTGCAGCTGTTGCTGCTCCACCCTCTGTCCCCATTGCAGTTCATAAAATAATGAGATTGTGTTAAAACAGTGTGTTGCCAAAAGAAAAGCTTATAAGAAAAAATAATGAGCAACCTCTTTTTTTTTCCTTTTTTTTTTTTTTACAACAGTGACATTCAGAAGCCACCCCAATTCATCAAGCATATTGAGCCGGGTACACGGTTTTAGCTATCTGTTGTTTTATCCTGTATCTCCTTTGAAGGTTTCTTCCATTTCTTGTTGGCTTGCTCATTCGTCACGGGACCATTGAGCTTCATTTCATTGAGAAAAAGTCTGGCAAGAACTCAGAATATTCCAGAGAAACGACTCTTTAATTTTCTTGTGATATGCATAATAAAACACGTGCCACTAAGTTGTTTTAGCATAATCCATCATTGCCATACTCGCACAAAGCCCTCGGCTGGGGAATGCCTCACACCTGAGATAAGGTGGTCATATTCCTCACCCAAGTTGTTGAAACTCAGTGTCTGCTCGTATGTCTCTGCAGATAACTTGGACCAGATAAATTGATTTATTTGCAAACCTTTTTATGTTTTTTGTTTTGTTTTACTTAGCCCTTTTGTGTGTCATGATGTGGTTTAATTAAATCAGAGAAGTCTGCATCCCAGAGTGGGACCCTTTGTGGACCTGATGACTTGTAGATTTGGACAGACCTCTGGACAGTTTCTTTCTGGACAAAATATTGTGAAGAAAGAAATAGATGTGGAAATGTCTCACGGGATAAGTGAAAACTGTAACTGCCATTGGGCTTCAGGAAAAGTGGATGGGTAACCACAATCATTACATATTATCCTCTTTTCCACATGTAGTGGCCAGATTGCTCTCCCCCTCCCCCTCCCCGTACCTCACCTCCTCCATATTAGTTCAAAAGGGTCGTATCCGGATGACCATGTCGTTCAAAGGTTGCAGGATTGCTGGACAGCTGCTAAAGTAATTTATTAAGTGTAAACATTGTGTTCCTCTCGAGGCTTTGCTGGAATTCATCGAGCTGTTGTCAAGACCTCTTTTTTACGCCGTTTGAACTTCTTTTTTTTTTCCTGAGCTAGAAGTTGAAACTAATGAGAAGGTGAAGGATAATGGCTTGGTGGAGGATTTGACCTCTGAACATATTACAGAAATAAATATCTTGAAGCTGTAAGCACTCCTCAGTACCTGTTCAGCCACAACAGAGGGGGAGGCCCATATGAATCAAATGCCCCAGTGATATTTATTCACCTCCTGAACTATTTACTTACTGACAATAAAGGTGGAATTTATGTGGCTATTAAGACAAGTGTTTCTGAATGATCAGCGGCAGCTACGGAGGCCACTTTATGGATTGGATGCAATAAAACCCAGTGATAAAACAATATGGAGGCTGTGGACCTGGTCGTCAATCAAAGGTAAGTATGATACGCAAGTGCATTAATTTTAATGTAATAAATTATTCTCAATAATGCACCAGACGTTGCTGCAGTTCTCCATATTTCTTCTCCTATTACAGTGCTTAAAACCCAGACTGAATGGAAGTTTTCTTTACCCTCCAGTCAGCCATGAATCAAACCGTGAAAGGTGAAGGAGAGATGGAGGAGGGGTGAGGAGGTGAGGGCAGAGAGTGAAGCGAGGGTATGAGGTTGCGAGAGAGAGATGCCCCAGGCTCATTTTCCACCACTATGGACGAACAAGGTGATGTCACTACACGTTGGGATCTCCCAAAGAGAGGATGGGAGAAACAGAGGAAGGGGCGGGCGGCATGTAGAAGAGTTAGGAGACAGGGGGGGAAGTAAGGAAGTAAGGAGAAACCATAAGCAGTGGGAGAGAGGGATCTAGGACCTGGATTGTTTAGCAGAGGGGAGGGGAAAGTTGGACACGGACGATCTCTCCCTAACTTTTGTCTTCTTTCCTTTCTCCGTGGAAGAAGCCTCAAGAAAACCACTACACGGGACACGGGATTACATTTTGGATTGGGTCAGCGCCGCCACACGAGATCCCGCTGGATATTTACACGCATTTATTTTCCGGATTCATGTGGCCGCATATTTGTGGATTTATCAATTGTTGAAGGTATGGATACTTTGTCCACTTGTACGGGCGCGTTGGCGACACGTGAAATGTGCAAAGCTGACGTCAGTCGTAAAGTTACGTCGCGGTGAAGTGAGGTTGCAGTTTGGAAAGTGACTGAAACTTTTACACTCTGTCCACATCGCAAACGGAGTTATACGATTAGGCTACGTCCCACGGAAGTATTATATTCGCCCTATAGCAGATGACACATGCACAAACTAACTGTAAATGGCCCCTATGATAGTGACGCTAAATGCAAGTGTCAGTGGGGCTCATTAAAGTTATATCTGCTGAGTAGGCTAGTATTCGCTCATGGTAGAATTGTACTGTGCTTCTTCATTGTTTCTTGTGAGCAACTTTTTAACCGCAGCCATGACGTCGAGCTGCTGGTAAAAAAGTGATGCTGATTTTCCCTTCAAATCCTAAGCAGGCTGTAATACAACACATTATGGGCTGAGTTGTTACTTTTGTGGCTTGCGTCCAACCCCCTGTGGCATGGAAAAGCCTCGGAGCTGAACCCTGTCTGGATCTGCAGCGTGCATATTCTCCATGCTAAAGTAATGTGTGAGCATATCACTGCACTGATCTGAGACCAGTGTCCAACTTCGGATTTGCTTCGTTGGCTACCTGTGGTGGGGGGGGGCTTGAATGCCACAGTCACATCTGTTTTCTTCATCACTCAGCCATCCCGTTTGTGCTGGCTTCTTGCATCCTGCCTGCGCTCCCATCTTGAACGTTTTCTGAAGAGTCCCTTTACCCCCATGGAAAATGTGGAACAGCTCAGTGTTGCACGTTTTTTTTTTTTTTTTCATTTGCAAGCCTCTTGAGACAAAGTATGACTCACTTCTTTTGAACAGAGGTGTCCATCGCTCCACTGTTTCCTCTTCACATTCAGGAAACAGCAGATACATTTGAGTTGAAAGCCATTCCAACAGAAACATAATCTGAAAAGCTCGTAAACCCTTGCAAGCTGCAGTTCCGAGTTCTCCTACTTCTTTAGACCATGGGGATTGTAACCCTGTAAATATTTCAAGTTGTTGACTTTGAATTTTCAAACGCTCGCTTTACTTGCTGCAGGCTGAACAGGCCATGCAGAATCTGTGTAATTTTCTCCTTCCAATTCTAGCCGGCGGCCAATTGCATTGTCCACTTGACTCTTTGCTTATTCAAAATTGCAGTGATGTGAACATTAAGCAGAAACGGTCAGCCGGATATCTGCCCGCTGAAGGCCGACGAAACTATGCATGTCATGGGCTTCAGGCCAACTGGTTCAAGTCTTCAGACTGGGCGTCACGTTACATCGGAACTTTTGTAAGTGGACTAAAAGTGTTCATGGCAACCCAGAACAGAGTGAGGAGTTGACTATGTCAGCACTCCCTCCTTTTTTTTTTTTTTTTTTCCACAATCTGCAACTGAGGCTGGCCTGTTTTACGTTCACAGATGTTCAAGTGAAGGCCCTGAACATAACCCAGTGTGTAAGACGAGTAAAAACTTGCCTTGGTCTCCTTTTGTGTGTCAGCTTGGGATATTGTTTTTGCTAGTTTGCAAGTCTTTTAACACTTCCTGATCTGTTGATATCTGGCATTTCTATCAAAGCCTTAGGGCATCACTTTTATTCACTCCAAGTTCCCCGTTGTAACAGGCCTCCATGCACTCTCAGGTTTGGGCTGAAGTGCATCTGAAATTGCTAGAGCCATGAGTGTGTGTGTGTGTGTGTGTGTGTGTGTGTGTGTACATGTTGTTGTGTTCATGAGGACATATCAGAATTACAGAAAAGAAAATCTTCTGACGGTTAACATTTTTTTGACAGAATGACCCTAATGTCGAGTGGAAACGCGCTGGTCTAAACAATAAAGTTGTACAGTGTCGCTGGAGTTTGGACCTCTTCACCCCATTAAAAAAGCATTCAAAAGAATTGCTCTGAGTCTTTTATCTGTCAAAAAGAACTCTCGGAGTTCCTGATAAATTGGGAGCATATTGACTGAACATTCACCTGCTATTTTTTATTTCTTTTTTGCCAAACTCGCAGCACGGCTCTTGGGGATGGCAGTGTCAGTCTATCGATCCACCGCTTTTGATCCAGACAGAAATGTGTCAACAGCTATTTGATGTATTGCCGTGACATTTTGTCCAGATATTTGTGGTCCCCAGAGGGTGAATCCTAATAACTTTGGTGATTCTTACAACCTGATCATTTTTCCAGCAGGTCAAAGTTATGACTTATCTCCTGAGATCTGACGTGTCGGGTTACACATGATATGTGAACATTTTTGTACGCCAGTGTTTGCATCCGCCTGCCTACTTTTTATGAAGGGCTTCTGTTTCATTGCTGCATTCCAGTCAACCTTTCGTGCACTTTCCTGCACATCCTCGGCCGAGAGGACTTTCTCTGGAGGATTTAGTCAGGGTCACAGTTAAAAAAAGGTCCAAGCAGAAGATTGTGGTGTACTGCACAGCTCCCAACCCACCAATGACTGTGAGATGATATGCCATGATGGAACATGGAAGATTGGAAAGAGGTACCCTGTTAGCGAGCTGTCCATCAATCGTCTTGGTACAGAATGCTGTGAGAGACAGCTGGAAAGGCAGTGAACCCGCACATTGACCATCACATTTATGCTGGGTTCTCCCATTAAAACGGATGGAAAGTAGTCTAAACAGTGGGCTACTGGTGCGGCGCTATTTAATCATCCGTGTCTGGGTGGCTAATAAGCAATTCTCCTGTCATACCATCGAGAGGACATGTTTCATTTAACTCTGTCAGAGTGGGTTTCTATAAACAGGCTTGTGTTGGGGCTGTTTTTCCATCTTTAAGTGGTGGCAATGATGATGAAATGTGTGACAATACAAATTGCTTAGCATTGAGCACAACTGACCTCGTTATAGGACAATATCTGTACCTCTTTTGTATTCAAACCATAAAATCTACTGGAACTGGTATTTGTACTGGAGATAGAACATCTTAGTGCTAAACCTCGAACGGAAATGACCCCAAGAAAAACTGCTCATGTCCGTATCTTCAAGGAAGACACATTGTTGTCATTGGAGAGACAAAAAAAAAGGTCCAGGCTGAAATGATGAGGCCTCCGTTTTGATTGTCGGTGTTGGTCAACCCCTTCGGACTGTGCTTTTCTTCAGGCTTTTAGTGCTGGAAGACTTTCAAATTGCTCATTGTTTTCCTTCCTGTATTGGCTGTGTGTTCAGTGACCCGATCACTCGCCGGCCTGCTTACCGGGCTCGTAGCCAACCCAGCGGCCAAGCCCAGTGGCCTAACCCCACATTACCTTTATCTGTTGGAGCCAGCTGGGTGGCCCGTGACGCTGCCGATGGAGTGCAGAGAGAGGAGGAGAAAGAGAGACATCCACAGCAATACATATTAGGAAGCCTATTATATAGTTTGGGATTATGGCCAGATAATAATAGCAATGAGCTGTAACTTTTCCCTGAGCCTATGTTCTCTAGACTGTGATGCATTATGTATTATGTACTGTGTGAATTTTTATTATTGCGATCATGTGGCATGAAGCCTATAATAATGGCTGCAGCTTCAAAGTGCTCAAACTCAGCCATCTAAGGCATTGATTAACTTTCCACCCATCCAACTGCAGGGGACAACTTTCTGTGTTGTTGTAATCTATAATTTTAGCACTTTAGCTCGCAGTACATTTGTATAAACAGTGTCCATTGTGTCAACACATGTGCAAACAGATCAATCGTGCCATAACATGATAATACAGTGTCTCGCTAAGATCTCGCTCTTGTCCTGAACGGTAACCAGGCCTTTTGAAAAAAGGAAGAAAACAAGGGAAGCAACCACATCTTGAGTCAGCAACCCCCCCCCCCCCCTACCCCCCACCCCAACATTAAATGTATAATTCACAATGTGAAGCATGTCAAGCTGTCCTTGTTATTACAGTACATAATTTGAAACGCTGGGCCCCTCCACATGGCCTGATTGCAGCAAGCTGGAGGCCGTCAGGTCAGGCTAGTTCGAGGTGTCCTCCGCGGGGCAGGGACGCCACATTGTGCACCCCCAGGGGAGCGTGGGGGTCACTTCTCCTGGCAGACGGGACAGGTGCGTGCACAGACACACAGTCTGTTCGCCTGCCTGCCTTGAGGGCCCCGCTGTACCTGTAAACACTGAAGAGTTATGGGGGTCTACACACATGCTGGGGGCAAGTTCAGGTCAGCTAGGCCGTGTGGAGTGGGTGATGTTGGGGTGTAATTGTGTGTACACTCTTGTGTGTTTATGGAAAAAAAAAAAAGGGCTGACTGCGAAGCCCGAATAATATAATTATCCAGACGTGGCACATATTTGAATCTGTGCATGTGTGTGTTTGTGTGTGTGTGCTTGTTGTTGGGCCACGTGGAAGCATCTGGTGCAACACAACCATGGCTCACAGTGGAATAGTTTCCAGATGTGTTTGTCTGTTTTGGCCCCACTGTGTGTTTGCCTTGGGACCAACCAGCCTGCATGCAAATGTTATTTTTTTATTTAATGCATGTATTTTGCTTTGTAGTCTTGGTATTTGTTTGCAGCAGAATGTGTACTCTTTTTGACTTTGAATTATTTACCAGATATTGTCATGTGTGTGTGTGTGTGTATATGTGTGTATATACTTAAGTGCACTCTGACAGACAAATTCACATGTGTGTGCCTGTGTGTATCAGCTGCCCAGTCAAAGGCCAACCAGATGGACAGGATAATGACTATGATCAGACTTTATAGAGTTACACTTCTTAATGAGGGACATTCTGGTTAATTCGTATGCCACTAACAAAGGCCGCATCATACTACATAATTAACGCATCAACTGTGACTGACTCATAAATATACATGAACGTCTATTTTGGAGTCGAGCATAATGCGCAGCTGTCAGCGAGTGAGCAGACTGGGTGGCATTCTGACAAAATGTGCGAAGGATTTGACTTTTTTTTTACTTTCTCTTTTTCTGTTTGTTCATCCATCAGCTGGTGGCTGAGGTGAGGCGCTTTCGGTGGGGTGAAACCATGTGGCTTCTCTGGTCCTGCCTGACTCTGTTGGCGCTCAGCTTTGGCTCATGTGACATGCTGACATCTGAGCAAGGTGAGTTTCCTCTGCTGGAGCTTTACAAAAATGTAACCTTCAGCAGTGGTTATGCATGCTAAAACATGTGAACTTGCTTTCAAATAATGATGAGTTCAACACACCCACATTTGCTTTATTTCAGAGAGATGAGAAGAAGGAGACCACTCTCATATTTGTCTCCTAATGTCACATCCAGCTGCCAGTTAACTTATCATTAAATTAAAAAAAACACATGTCAAACAATAACTTGCCATGTTTACACTTTGGGGTTTCTAGGGATTCAGCAAATGAGATGTAACATGTTGTGTAAGCAGCATTAGTGATGCTAGTAGGCTGATTTTGTTGCCGTCAAATGGAACCGAGGCAAGCTGTTTATCTC
Organism: Clinocottus analis; assembly: GCF_023055335.1. Classification (NCBI taxonomy): domain Eukaryota; kingdom Metazoa; phylum Chordata; class Actinopteri; order Perciformes; family Cottidae; genus Clinocottus; species Clinocottus analis. The sequence continues at coordinate 12,428,122 of NW_027175865.1, forward strand.
TAATCCAGGATTTACACTACGAGCGAACAAGCTGCACGCTGTAACTTTAGATTTACTGTACACATACGTCAGAATGAAACTTCTCATTTGACTCACGACAAAGAAAGAGATATACTAAATTAGGGCTGCAACAACGAATCGATAAAAATCAATTAGTCAAGCAAAAGGCTCGTTCTAACGGACATGTGCGTTAAACTGGAACGGCACTTTTAATTTAATTGCTAAAAATAAACAAAAATTCCCCAAACATTCTCCCAGTTATAAATAAGACAAACCTAAAAAGCTTTGGATCCCCTCTGAATTTGATGGAACTGGGTGTGTGAGGCCAAGGCCACAAGGAAATGGACTGTAATTACGGCGTATGTGTGTTTGTAGCGAGCGGCTCTTGGTGGCAGGGCGGTGAGGCTGCGGCAAGGAGGCGTACGTGTTTACCATGTGTGGTTGTGTTACTCTTCATGAGCCATCAATCATTCTGAAATTCTTTGTGTAAAGATTTTCAGATGTCTTTGTGCAAACGCTGTAATAATAAGTGTCAGTTGATTTGGCTGTCAGTGTGTGAGAGGAGTGCGTGTGAAGAAACCAAGAGGACGAAAGGGGAAGAACAATCTCTTCCACTGTTTTGTTTTATTTTATTTTTTTATATACCTAACTGTCATACTCCCTCACCACACTGTGTTGTGAGGGGCCAGCTCTCACTTGGGGGGGCCGAGCAATTCTCCATAGCTTGTGGAGCTCTGTAGCGAGCTTTGTGAAGAAGAGGGGGGGTGGGGGGGTCCCTCTTGGGAGACTCAGAGCTTTTCAGATAAGACCGAGTCAGCTTGCAGCTCCCCTGAGTCATTCTCCCCCAGTGGTGGGAAGAAAGTGCTTTCTTGAGCGCAGCTATAACACTTTGTCACAGCAAACACACACACACACACACACACACACTCACGCTCCTCTGACTCATCCAAATCTCTACTCACTGGTAATTTGCTGACATTACAGCAGGGAAGCAAGTTTAAGTAAAACTGGTGTTGAGGAGTCGAGCTGGATGATTCCACTGCAGTGTGTCAGCCAGTGAGATCGGTCCCCATAGTTGAATTAAATTGCTGAGATTCCCTACGTTCGGAAAGTGTTGCTGATGTAGGGTTTTTGTGTGCACCACATACCCTACCCAATCTGATGTAATGGATTTCTGTATTGATTTGTTTTCACTCAGTTTCTCTCCATCTGTGTCTGAGCTAAGTTGTATGTTTTCCGGTGCCAATGATTTGTAGTAGTAATGACCTCATTTGCACAAAATTGAAAGTTGGAGAAGACAAGTGGCAGAAACAGACATACATCACAGATCCTGTTATAGGGGTATGGCTTATTTTTTTGGGTTAGGATATAACTAAATAAAGTGAATATTCTAAATGTGCTTCTACACTGAGAACTGCTTATATGTAGTCGATTCTTACTATTACTAAATACTGCATTATTTCATATAGATTCTAGTTTCCACCACACTATATATATATATATATATATATATATATATATATATATATATATATATATATATATATATATATATATAGTGTGGTGGAAACTTTTTGTAATAATTTTTCTGTGAGACATAATCATAATGAGAAACTGTTAAACGTCTTTAAGTATTTCATTGAACTGGCACTTAGAATAATTCAGCTGAATGGTCAGAGCTTTTTCCCCACGGATGGTTTGGAGGGAAGATGTCACCGGCCATACATTTGTTGTGTGGCAAGTTCTGATTTAGCAGAGTCTGTGTGCACACAATATTCAGTTCAGTGATACAAGTTACATTTAAAAGACCATACTGATAAATATAACAACACCAGCCAAAAATGTGGCTTTGTTAGTTGGAATATTCTGGCTCATGCCATCACAGGCAGTTCCAGAACTTCACTAAAGAACTCGGGTGAAAAACAAACATTTCCTGGACGAAGCTGCCCTGTTATTTCACTCTGTGCTGCAGAAAAAAAAAGTGGATTGTAGTAAAATAATATTGAGTCACACCTCAATACAGAGTACATAAAAATGGGTGGCACATGTGATCAGTCAAAAAAGATGATAATGTTTGAACATTTTGACTTGACATGTAAGCAAAGTAAGTGTATGTTGTCCCTTTCTCAGTCCCACTTAGCAATATACAAACACAGGTTTCCAGACATGTCAAACATTGCAATCTAGTTTGAGTAGTGTACAGCATGTACGCTCTAAATTGTTGTAGTGAAAAGCTTGTCAGCGTATGTCATGAGTCCAGTCTGCGTGAGCTTGTGAGAGAGTTTTAAATGTGGGCCAGAGGCCTTCAAAGGGGAAAAAAGTGAGCTCATCCCTCTAAAGCTCATCGTTTTAAGTTGTTCCACTCCTCTGTGCTGTAGTTTTATCTCTGGAAAAAACAGGAATGTTTTCTCTTGTCAGTTTCATTTGGCCAGGAAGACATGAGAAAAAGCCTCTGGATTATACAAAAATAGAAAGAAGGGATTGACACAGTCAGACAGTCAGTCATTTTAGCCACACTTTGAGCTTACACAGGCTGCATTGAATCATTGTGTTGAATCATCAACTACACCATCCAACATGCCCTTCTCCTTCATATGGTGTGTTTGTTTAATAGTTGTGGGACTTGTTTTCTGACTTTCTGCTAATCAGCAGCCTCGTCCAATTATCTTGGAAAGCCACATTGTGAAGCACATTCAATAACTACCATAGCCTCTCTTATTGCAAACCACACACTCCTTCCTAATGAAAGGGCTCTGCAACAGTATTAAAACTCAGGGGCAGTTGATTTCAGTAGACCCAGGCCACAACAAGGCACTGTTAGATGAGGCCATAAATATCTTACACGATGCACGGAAGGTCACACATCACTTATTTTAGCTGGGATATTGCAATGGGGCAGCTTATGTTGAGTTGTTAGTTGTCATAATGCATGCTCGGGTGGGATACTTTTTTATTTATCCCTTTACCATAATCAAATCGTCAATGTTTGCCCTTGTCTGCCACCTTTCACTTGTACACTCTTCAAGTGAAGTGTAAGTCTCTCATCAAAATGCAGGGTTTCACTTCTCTAAAGACCCAAAATGTCCTGAATTTGTGTCTTTGTCAAGGTGGAAACTTGGGGGAACTCTCACAGCAGCGTACTGCATGACTGCCAGTGTAGTATCATTACCTGCTCTGGCAAGAATCAAAGACAACCCATCAAAGAGGAAGTGAACCCAGCCAACACCACCCAATCTCTTTTAGGCTACATGCAGCTGGTAGCAGGATCCTGGAGTGGCACTCATACTACGTACTAATTAGACTGTCAACAAGCAAACACTTTCCTTTGATCACAGCTTGAGAGGAAATGGGGTTCAAGTTCTGCAGTATGTCCTCTGCCAAACTGCCAATTGCCTCAGTACGCAACAGTCCACTAAAATAGCATCCATCCGCTGAGTTGTGTAGAAATAGCTTGTGTAGCCCAGGAAAATGAGCATTAGTCTCTTCAAGTGAACACAAGATTTAACTTGATTCACAGCTTTAAAAGTTGTAAGTAACACACATTTAAAAGTTGTTTACCGATGATATTTACCCACATGCAAACTCACCCTAAGCATCATCTGGTTTTGTCATCTTCAGTTATGCTTAAAATTCCTGCAGTAATTCCTATTTTGGTGTTAGCAATGGATGAAGTGGCTGTGTATTACATTACATTTGGCTGACGCTTTTATCCAAAGCGACTTACAATAAGTGCATTCAACCGTAAGTACAAACTCAGAACAACAAGAATCAGGAAAGTACAATTCTTCAACAAAGTCAAACTATAAAGTGCTTTCAGTAAGTGCCATTTAGGTGCTACTAGAGTGCTTCTCCTGTGCTACCTTTCTTATTCAAGGTGTAGTCGAAAAATATGTGTTGTTAGTTTGCGACAGAAGACGTAGACACTTTCTGCTGTCCTGACGTCAATGGGGAGCTCATTCCACCATCAAGGAGCCAGGACAGCAAACAGTCGTGACTTTGAGTGTTTAGCTCAGAGTATAATAGTGTATAATGTGAACAGGCTTGTTCGTAGGGACACACCTAACTGCAGTTTAGCTCGATGGTAGTTTGAATGTTTTACAGATCATTAGTTTGGTTATATGACCACCAAATTCACTGTTTTAATTTCAATCCCACATCTTGCAGCTGTTTGCAATAAAAAAAAAAAAAAAAAAGAAAAAAACAAGATTAAAGCAAGTGGCCAGAAACCCAAATATCAATGAATGCTAGTATTTTCTTATGTCATCTGGAAATCTGGAAATAGAAATGTTTGCTCACACATTTGTCGGAACAACTTTATGAGGTGGTGATATGTCATTGTTGTGTTAACATCTTGATACGTCGCTACATTAAATAACACGAGACACGGCTACTTTTTTCTGTGGACTGTTAAACCAAACAGTTTATCTGCTTGAAGCTCGTCTCTTTCTCTGGACCACACTCTTGCTACACACATTACACTACTTTTCTACTAAAGACATAAGGCATGGTGAAAACATTGGGGTGCACCTTTTATTATGTAAAGCATGCTCAGACGTATGCAGGTTGAACCAGGCCAACAATACAATGTAACAGAGTCTTTAAGGTGAACAACAGCTAATGTTCTTATGTCCATTCTGCTCTCTGTTCTTCCGTCTCTCTCCACCTTTGCCTGTCTGTGTTGCTTGATTGTCATTGTGCTTTCGCCCTTGCCTCTGGCAAGTATTACTCCTGACAAAGCCTTCATCTTGATTTTGTTCGATGGAAATGAAAACACAACGTAAAAAAAGGACTGTGTACGACAAAAGGTAGAACTCACCATCTCTTGATTAAAAGAACTTGTGATGGGAGAAGATACGCTATTGATGTATGTGTGATTACGCATGTCTGTTTTTTTTAAGTAAGCAGGGTCTTTGTGAGGCCGCCGAGTGCATGTTGCAGGATGGACCCGTCAAGTTATAAAAAAAAAACAGTGTGTGTGTGTGCGTATGTGAGAGAGAAAAAGAGAGAGAGCCAGAGTAAATGAAAAAAGGATGTACTGTCAGAGTGTGTAAGAGGGGCTCAGAAGATGGCTTGATATTTCCTGTATTCTTCACTGTATCTGTTACTTTTTTCACAAGTCACATTCAATTCGTAGCATTTCTTGACGTTTCATCTCAAGTTTCTCTTAACATACTACAACACCACTGTTTGACACCTCTTATCCGTGGCATGATTTGTACTCGCAGACAGCAACAAGAGAGCGGCGCACTGCGCAGGCAAGATGAAATGTGCTCTGCTTTGAAAGAGTTTCTGTTGTGAAACCAAGATGAGCCGGAGCTGCAGGGCGTTAACTGATGAACTTTATGAGTTGATGAAGTGCTGCAAGTGATTCAATTCCTTATTGTGCCGGCCTGCGTGAAATTGAATTTATAACTCTTAATTAAAGTCTTGTGTTATTATTAAAGTAATTATATTAGGCCCTTTCCTTTTGTTATGATGCGACTTACAGTCTGGATGAAGTTGAATTGTGATTGGAAATAGACAATGTGGACCAGTGTGTCGCCGTTTCATTAAAAAGATGTTCAACAATTCAAACCATGTGTTACGGATTCGAGGTAAAGCAAAAGGTGTTTACATGGCAAAGTAACAAAACACTAGAGGAAACCGATACAAAAACTATAGTCACACGACATACACACTCAGTTTCTCGCAGGAAAGAAAGACAATCTAGCACAGAACAAGGAGTTGACAGACTAAATACACATGGGAAGGCAGGCAACCAGGCCCAGGTGGAAACAATCAGGGCGGGGCTTGCAATCAGCCAGGGGGAAGGCACAGGAGGAGGGAGGAGTCTGGAAGAGAACAGGTGAAGGTAATAAACAATCAGGAAACACTGGGAAGACGTGCCATGAATCCAGGAGACACAAACACTTTCCTCATGTAGGTGAGCAGGGCTGTGGTGAAGACCACTTAACCCTTTGTTGGGTACTCATTGAAATACTTTGTAAGGAAAATGGTTTAGTGCACAATCGAGAGCTAATGGATAGTGATGGCGAGACGAATCTTCCTGAAGCTTTGAGGCTTTCCATCCAATTGGTTCGATCATGGGTCGAAGCTTCAGGACGCTTCATTTGCTCTACTGCGCCACCAAGTGGACAAAACATGTAAAACAGACAGAGTCGTCATAACGACACCATTTGTGAAGCTTTTGAATTTATTAAATGAACGAATGATGTTTGGGATGTCAATACATCAACTATAAACTTATTAATATTGTGTCTGTCTTTATGATCCAATTACTGGGTCAAATGGATAAGTGGCGACCAATTGAGCAGAGGTTTGTGATGTGACTATGGCTCAGTGGTTAGACACCCATCTGTCAGTGAGAGGGTTTGTGGTTCAAGCCCGGGATCCACAAGTCTATGATGATGCATCCTCGATTAAGACACTTAACGTAGAGTTACGGTGTATAAATCTTAGTCTCTTTTAATGAAAGCTTCAGTTAAATGTAATGTTAATGTTGTTATTTTTTCATAAAAATATGAACTTTCCCACAGTGCTGGGCTTTTTGAGACAAGTTCACCTGCTTTATAAAATACCTTTCACAGGCACAGATGAAGCTGGTTACAGAGAGGAAGGGGGGAAATCCATTGAGTTTCGCTGCCTCTTATATTTCGAATCGCACGGCAAACCAACCAACTGTTTTCTGAATCAGTCACGTGGTACGGCCGGCTGGCGAGGCTTCGAACGTCACCACATACGTCATCGACACAAGCCTCGGTACGCGCCCCACCAAAGTCTACTTGGATTACTCGAGACGCGCTTCGAAGCCTCGTCACGAAAGGACACATCACTACTAATGGAGTCCAAGTCAAGACCAGGTGCAGTTAGATCAGATTCAAGAACAAGACCAGAGCAAATCTTTTACTCTCCAGAGCTAATTCTCTGCTTTCCTGAGTAATTGCGCACACACACAGCTTGTAAAACGGATCATTTTTGTTCATGCAGGCCAAATGAACAGTAAATAAGAAATGTGTTGTGACAATGGTATTTAGCAAATCTATCCAAGTAATTTACTCTACCCCATTTTTTTTACTCACTACTACTCATCCCTGGTGTAGACCATGAATGATGCCCCAAATAATATCTGATGAACATGTCTTATATCGGGTGTTCAGTCCACCATGATGGAAAAATACTTTTACAATGGCACGCTGGACTTTTTCAGCCATCAACTGAATGAACTCATCGCAAACGGTAGAGGACAGGTAGTTGGTGATTCCTCTGCCCTTGTTCCCGTATTAGGCTGGAGATGTTCTGATAGCAGTGGATCAAAGCCTCAACTAATTAACTCCAGGCAGCTCAAAAAGATCCCATTGTACGGTGATCCCAGCAGCGCATAGTCGCCACAGCGGGGGAGACCTCTAAACGAAATTCAAAATGGATGGTCGGCATTTTAGGTTACAAAACTTGTGCCTGTATGTACTCTAAGATTCCAGTTGCTGGACTTAGTTTGAATCTATTCACACATTTTTATTTCCTTATGGTGACAGAGCACTGCGACTGTACATGGAGCTTTTAATGTTCATGTCAGAGCCTGGAAAATTTTTAGGTTTGATGATTGGTGAAATGATCCCAGTCATCAAATCCAACAGTAAATGCAGCTTCTTTTTTAACTGAACAATAGCAACAATAACTGATCATAAACAGCAGACAGCAGGTATACTGTATACTCTCAAGAGTTACTTCATTTAGTTGTTTCATTCTTTAGTTAAGCTTCAGGTAGTGTCTCCATATTTTGTCAGTGATGAAGACAAATATTTTGACAGGATGTTTGATTCAAAAATAGTTCAGCATTATGTCATCAATTTTGTTCCACTATGCAGGGTCACACTGCAAATGTCTGTTTTAAAAATAAGCAACAGATATGTATGTATGTAGCGTGCATAAAATAACATTAATCATATATTTTAAAACAGTTTGAGGGCAGTTGATGTTCTTCTATCTGGGCCCTCAAGTGGCAAAGCGATCCGAGGCATGTGCCAAAAATGCCTCATCATAGATGCTCCTCTGTGTCTGCCACCTACGTTAGAGCCCAAAACAAATCAGTTTAACCAAGTTCTTGTACCTTTTTTTTTAATGTTTTTTTTTTTTTTTGATAAAAGAAGCAGCATTGTACCAGGGTAAATGCAAATGTGCAGCCTTCGGCACATCAGTGCGTTTACATGCTGGTAATAATTCGAATCTTGCTTTAGTCGGACTATGCTCTCTCTCGGGGCAACTGCTGTTATCCGAATATACATGGCAGTGAATAAATCGAATCATTGGCCGAATGCATGTCATATCCGATACGACAGGTGGCGCTGTTTTCATTACATGTAGTGGTGATACAGCATCTCCGCTTGACCTCTTCACTCTTCATAATGGAGAGAACCCCGCTAGCTTCGGTGGTTGTCGGGGAGCTAGCGCAGAGCAAACAGGGAACTAGCAGCAGCGCTAGCTGGCTACACCAGAGAGCTAGCAACTTATCCGTGACAACTTATCGTCTCTTTCGACTTCCGGGTCACGACCTGGGAGGGCGGGAGGGAGGAGGCGGCGGGATCTTGAGCATGCGCACAAACGCATTGTCCAGTTCCGATCCGATTCAGCGTATACATGCAGCGTTATTCGAATTATCAATCGAATCGAATCGAGTTATCCAGGGGTGTTAATCGGATCGTAGTCGGACCGCAGTTATTCGAATAAAGGTGTTTACATGAACTGGATAATTCGATTTTAGTCGGACTAAGCCAGTTATTCGAATCCATGTAACCGCACTGAGTAATGATTTAGAATAATTTTAACAGCAGCACAGTTCAAAGAGCATTATTTCTGGTTAATGCTGGTTACCACCTGCTCCCACATTCTTTGCAGTCTTATTAAACTATATATATATATAGACACACACACACTCTTTATGAAGAAACTGTGTCCTGTAGAACGTCTTGCTCTGGACCTTGGTCCTTGGCCCCAAAGAGATCAATTAGCTGTGGATCACAGTGATTCACAGGGTTTTGTCTCCTTGTAAAAGTACTGTCTTTTCCTGCACATCTCACATCTTCCCTCTGTGGTGAGGCAGGTCGCTCTGACAGGCAACACTTTTCTCTGTAACCTCCCCTGACAGGGTGAGAACATATCCATCACACCGAGGCTACCGTGACAGACAGCTGGGTGCAAGACAACCTGTCAGATTGGGCTGTGCCCCTCTCTCTCCCAGCTTTGCCCTCATTTCATTGCACTCTTTGTGTTTTACACTCTTGACTCTTTCAACTCCATCAACTCCACTCGACTTCTCTTTCTTCCAGATCAATATTTATTTTTCTCATGCATGTTTGCAGTTGCGTCTTCTCGCTTACACAAAACTCTGCAGTAAGTGTGAAGGTGACATTTAAAGTTTCTTTTTCAAAGACTGACGCGCTCTTCTTGACATTTTATGAAGGCTAGTACATGTCAGGCTTTTTGCTGTTTACATCGCTGCTTAACCGTCTGTGCCATCTATTTGTCTCCACAGATGATCAATGCCCATTCTTGCAAGTGGACGAGTGGAAATTTCCTCAGACGGCCAGGGACAATATCACAGGTGAAAAGACTAGCAGAAATATCCAAACAGACATATATATTTTTTTCATTTTATTTGTGTTGGTGCTGATGAATCTCATTTTTGTCAGGTTTTAATCTGGTGAGGCGATTCTCCCTGCTCAAGAACAAAGATGTCAAAAAGATCCGCAACTCTCGAGGACCGGTCATCCTCCGTCTGGGCAAAACTGCCCTCCTGCAGCCCACTGAGTATGTTTACATCAACCCCCTGCCGCTTTCCCTTTTTACATCAGCCGATAGAAAACACATCTCACGCAGGCACATTCAGGTGGGAGATAATATATTATGGGACGTGACATAAAGCACATTTTCACCTTTCTGTAGGCCTATGTCAACACGCTCTGAAGAAAGAAATGAGCAGAAAGACTGAATGCCCTTTGGCTAAGTAGCCTCTGAACTCTCGCTCAACTTATCAGTGCTGTTCAATGGCTGTGAAAGGCAGGCAGCCACGGGTCAATCTCTTATTGCATTTCCAGAAATACCACTTCATTCACCACTGACACTGGCCTGTAAAACTGAACTCTTAACAACCTTTTGGTTTTCCCAGTTGTAACCGCATATATACTTATTGTAACTAGTTTTCACATGGATAGGAGCGATGCCTTAATTGGTAGGCATGGTATGGTTGCCAGTAAAGAAGTTGCAAGGATATGACTTTAATAGCATCATTGTAGAGCCGTTGCTTCTGAGCTTGTTTCTGGGCAAAGAGAACAGGAGCCATAAAATCCACCAGAGCACGGTGTCCCTGCACAACATTATTCCGCAGTATGACATGGTGTACTTATACTTTCCTGGCTTTACATTTTGGTTGTAGTTTGCTGTAGATTTAGTTTGCAAGTGTGTGACAAGTGCTTATTAGGTTTATGTACTGGCTGTTCTTTACCAGTCCTTTTTCTTTCTATTTTTTCTTGCAAACTATAGCAGGTTTTCAGACGGCTGAGCTTCTTTTCACCCACCGATAAAGCAGTTTTTCACTTGCCAATTGGGTCAGCCTAGAGTATTTTATCACTTTGTCCAGCACTGTGAGCTCCACTTGCCTGAAAGCCCAACAAATCTGTCTACAAAACACTCTTTTTTTGGTAGAGACATTTTGTTCTAAAAGTGTCACATATATTGTTTGTCACAGGCTTAGAGAGTGCTTGTCCTGAGGAAAAAAGAGAGGGGGGGGGAGGCACTAAAAAAATATCACTTCTCAGAAAATCAGCATCTTTGGAGCCAAATCTAAGATTATTTTTTTTTTGCTTCGAACCATACAGAGAGAGGGCATCCTCTATCTATTTTGGATTTTGTGATGCTGCAGCATTTATTGAAATGTGGATGCCATTGAGAACTCTGCTGTCAGTTTTGTCATTGAAGAAGGTTGCCTGGGTGACTTCATTTTAATCAATGTTAGCGCATCATTGTGCTTCTCTCTATACATGGGACTCCCTGTCTCCTATATATGTTCCTCAAAACGATTGAAGAGAATTAGAGAAGATTCTTGCTTTTTTTAATTTTGCATACGCTTATTTTCTTTTGCCTTCTTGCCTCACGTAAAAGTAGATACAAATCCTCCTGCATTCGTCCATCATAATGTTCCTTTTTTATACTTTATTTGCATTATTAATTTAAACTTTTGCCTTCTCTAATTGCATTACATTACATGTAAGGGCTTCCGGCATTTAGTGGAAAGTGGAGGCAGAGAACAGATGGGCGAGATGTCGTGGGGAAACAGAAAGGTTAACGGTTTTAATCCAGGCAGTAAGTGAATGCATCAGAACAAACTCTCAAGCTTGTTAGCTTGTTCCTTGCCTTTTCTCTCTCTCTCTCTCTCTCTCTCTCTCTCTCTCTCTCTCTGTCTCTGTCTCTGTCTCTGTCTCTCTGTCTATGTCTTTTTTTATCTCAGTGTCTGTGTGCTTATGTGTGATGCTGATGCCTTTTTTCCCCCCCAGTCTGAGACTATATACTGTATAGATTTCTCAAGCTGAATCCGACATGCCTCCCATCCACCACAGACTCCCTGTCACTCAGGCAGCTTTTCAATTCATTGCCTGTTAGGTTGACTGCAGTGCAAGATGTGTGTGTATAGTAATTGGAAAGCAGCGTTTTGCTTTGTATCAGAGGCTAATCCATTCAGCTAATCCAAGCTAACACAGATGAGTGACAGTCAGATGAAGCTACTTGTCTCACGCCTCTCTCAGTGGTCTGCAGACAGTGAAATGGGCACCAGTCACATGCATTTTAATTTCTGCAAAATACAATTGCTTTTGGCCTGTTTCTTTTCCACGGCCACAGTGTGTAGAAGAGATGGGAACCCATTCTGTGGTAATATGGCATGAGGCCACAATATTTGACCGAATCTAAATGCATTTTTATGAATTGAACATGTTGTATCACATAGCAAAAGCGGTACAATCTTTTTTTTACACATTAAGCATTTTGCTGCTGGAATTGCTTGATAAGGAGAAATGTAAAATCATGTCTTATTGAAAGATCAACTGAATTAAATGCAACTGAAGATAATGAGTGCAGAGGTGATGGTGCTCTTAAAATGTCTCTGTGTCCATGGAAGGATCATAAATGAGCAAAGATGTAGGAGAGGAATAAAAGAAAAGCTTTTGAAAGGAATCGTGCTAGTATTTTTTGCAAACGCAAAAGAAAGATTGGGAATATGAGTCAATGAGGAGAGGGTCGTGTACTTTTATGAAAATGTTTCAGCTTACATTGGCACATCCACCAAAATCATCAAGAAACTACAATACATCCACAACTCTGCTGCCCATCTGCTCTCCTACTCCCGCACCAAAGATCACATCGCCCCAGTCCTTGTTACTGTTATGTCATCTCTCTCGTTTCTATTGTACTTGCTTCTATTGTTTCTCTTTCTACCATGTGAAGTGCCTTTGAGTATCCTTTCTAAAGCACTATACAAATACAATGTATAATTCTTTGTACCACCAGAAAAGGATGATTTCTAGTCAGTCCAATGTTGCATTTGTGCTACAGCAAATCTGTCCAGATTCCATGCAGAAGCCGAACCAAATGAGGCTGTGATTTTGTAGAATTTATGTCAACCTTTATTGAGCTGGGGAATGTTATGGCTCTAGTTTTGAACAGCTAAACTGCATCTGCGCAGATGGGCACGCAGGAACACGATGCCATGCTATTTGCTCCAGGGATTGCGATGGCAGTCTGTCATTCGGTTGGTCTGTTGGTTAGCTGTACCGGCCACATTCAGCCCAAACCCAAACATCCCAACAGATACGGTGTCTCGGTTAAATTGCATGAGCATTCACGGTTTGCAGACGATGTCTTACAGGACTACCTGCAGGCAGATTTGCAATAAATTATCTGACAACTGTCAAATGCAAGTGCAGGCTGCACGGTGGTGTAGTGGCTCGCATTGACGCCTCACTGCAACGGGGTCTGTGGTTCGGATCCCGGTCTGGGCGGGGTTCGGATACTGGTCTGGCAGGTCCTTCTGTGTGGAGTTTGCCTGTTCGCAGCGTGGGTTCTTTCCGGGTTCTCCGGCTTCCTCCCACAGTCCAAAGACATGCTGCATAGGTAATTCTAAATTGCCCGTAGGTGTGAATGGTTGTCTGCCCTGTGATAAACTGGCAACTTGTCCAGGGAGTACCCTGCCTTCACCCATTGACAGCTGGGATCGGCTCCAGCGACCTTAACGAGGATAAGCGGTTCAGATAATGGATGGATGGATGGATGTCAAATGTACTGATGTGAAATTGTATGTGTTAATGCCCAGTGGATTAATCCGGATGACTTCAATAATTCCCTGGCTGCTTTTTTGCTAATTAGCAAATGGTGCCATACAACATGCTACATGAATACGGCATACAGCATGTTGACATTGTCATTCTAACCAAGTTAGAAGGTGGGCATTAGCACTGAGCTTAAAGCAGCATTGTGCTTTACGCAGCCTCACAGAGCTATTATTAGCATGGCTGTACAGCATTGACTAATAGCCATCTTGGGAGTTTGGCCCCCCGTCAGTTTATCCAGTATTTATTATTTTTACATTCAGAATGTTTTTGTGCTTCTGTCTGCACAGTTATTTTTCTTCCTAAAGTTGTATATATTAGGAAAAAAAATGCAACTTCAAACAGCATTTAGCACTACAGCTTCTTTTTCAGCTCCATTTATAAAGTTAGCTCCCACCTGTTTGAAATTCCTTTCAGTGAGGTGTGAATAAGACATTGAGGTATAGAAACCGTTTCCACTGAAAGCAATTGATTCCAGCTCAGTTAGAACCCGGTACAAGGGTGACTGTACACCTCTCCAGGTGATATTCCCATCCAAACATCTGCTTTTTTAACATTAGACTTCCTCTCCCCGTCTTCCCCTGTGTTTCTCTGGCTTGCTCTGACTTTCCTCTACCGCTCTCTATAAATAAAAATAAACAACTTAAAACCAAGAGGAGCAGAAGTAACTTTCTTTCTGAGTTGGAAAAGGCTGGATCTGAATCTGTCTGGCCCGTACTGAGTGATTTATCGCCCCACTGCATGTTTGTGTATACTGTACGCATGTGTGTGTGTTTTCTCTTCTTCTTTTTTTCTCCCAGAACTCGGGATGTAAAAGGCTATGGTGAAGTACTTTTAACTTAAAAGTCAATACTTTGTGAGTGGTTTTGTGCCCTGCAGCCCATCTCACTAATCGACAGCAAAACAAACTCTACTCTCTACATCAGTTGCGCTCTTTCTTTGTCTTGCTCTCTATCTGTCTCTCTCTCTCTCTCTCTCTCTCACACACACACTTTCTTTCCATCTCTACCTACATACTGTTTCGTGCATGATTTGGAAGGGGGCATGTCACTAGAAACTCACTCTTTCAGTGCTTGCACACGCCCATTTGAGTATCTGGAGTGCCGACCAACCCACACACTGTGCAATAAGACAGCACAATCCTTTTCTTTTTCCTTTTTTTGTGTGTGGGTGGCCTAAATCAACAAGCCGTTCAGATTGTACTCCCCTTCCCATGTCACATGCAGGTTCATTAGAATATAATTCCCCCATCTGATTACCCCCCCCCCCACCCCACGCCCCCTCCGCAACCCGTCCCCCCCCCACACACACACACACACACACACAGCTTGAAAACTGTACTTTGCAAAGTTGTGCCATATTTTTGTTGTTAGCCGATCAGAGCAGACCAAAACTGAATGTTTCAGACACAGCCTGACTACTGGTAGATTCAGACAGACAGCATGACAACAACAAGGTGATTTTTGATAATTAAATCATATAAACATGTTCTAGAAACCCTGCATATGTGCGTGAACCTGAAAATGAGCATGTGATGCCTCATTTAATATCCAACTTGTGAATTTTCATATTTTATGTAAAAAAAAATGTATTTGTCCCACACCACACTTTTCTCCTCTCTCTTGTGTTTTCTTCCTCACTTTTTTTTCTACTCATCCTCTTTGTTTTGATGTCCAGTAGTCGGCTGTTTTCCCTTGGATCATCCCTTAGTCGTAAATCACTGTCACCCCACTTCTAGAAGCGGGAAACCAGCTGCCAGCCTCAACAATTGTGTGTGTGTGTGTGTGTGTGTGTGTGTGTGTGTGTGTGTGTGTGTGTGTGTGTGTGTGTGTGTGTGTGTGTGTGTGTGTGTGTGTGTGTGTGTGTGTGCGCAAAGTGAGAGAGAGCGCAAGTGAGACTATTTCACCATCTCGACGAGCATGCATTTCACATGACATGTTTGTGAACCCTTCATCTCTCAATACATCTACACACATCCATGCAGTGAATATGTGTGTGTGTGTGTATTGTGTATTTGTGTGCTTAGATGCCCTTGACCTGAGGGATGAGGCTTGCTAGATTGTATGTGCTATGAAAATGAATGCCATGGGGCTTACAGTACACACAGCGTTGTATTGTACTGCTGGCTGCATTCACAAATTTGAGGAGAAATGTAAAAAAAAGAAAAAATAATTGCGGTTTATAGAAGAATTTGACACAGGAAACGGATTACTTTGCCATTGTACTCAGTAAGACGTCAAAAACAGACATTTTAATTCAAAAGTTTTCCTAATT
Organism: Clinocottus analis; assembly: GCF_023055335.1. Classification (NCBI taxonomy): domain Eukaryota; kingdom Metazoa; phylum Chordata; class Actinopteri; order Perciformes; family Cottidae; genus Clinocottus; species Clinocottus analis. Next base: position 12,443,769 of record NW_027175865.1, read on the forward strand.
TGTCAAACTCTTAATTGCATGTGATGTTAGCTCCCTGCCTGGCGACCAACTGTGTTTGTCAAGAGTGAAATTAGTTTTCACAGCTTGCATATTCACATGTCAATTACAAAAATGTACAAATATACACACTATACCTGGACACTGACACATCTGCACACAACCGTTCATACTCCTGCACCGTACACAGATGTACAAACACAAACAGTACAGACACATTGATTACATTTTCAAGAAACATGCCTCGCATTGTTCATCTACACATACATTACGGTACATATCAATGTTTTATTAAGGCTGTTTTAAAACTCTATGATTCCAGCTTGTAACACAGTCGAGATGTTAGAATCTCCTTCCTGTGATTGGCATCGCTGAACGGAGGAGTGACGTGTCCTTGTTGCTTCTGCTTTCCTGTCTTCCAGTCAGGTGTTTCCTCACGGCCTTCCTGAGGAGTTCACCCTCAGCTTCACTCTGGTGTTAAAGAAGGCTGCTCTGAGAGACACCATCTACCTCTTCCAGATTTCTGATCAGCACGGATACCCCCAGGTGCAACTCCCTCTTGATTCCCTATTGCCGGGTTTTATGCCTTCCTGCATCCTTTTGCCCCGCCTCTATTTCCTCCATCACGTTTCCTTCTCTCCTCTCCTTGATCTCTTACTTTGCTATTCATCACACCTTGTGTCTACTCGTTCCTCCTGTCTCTCATCTACCTTTTGCATAGTCGTCCACTTTCCTCTTCAATTTCTTTTCTCTCGTGACACCTTTTCAATTCACTCCCCCTTTTCATTCCATGCGTCTTTTGTCCTCTCTTTATTTTCATCTGATCCCCTCCCTCGCTCGCTCCCGTCTCTCCATTGCTCTTCCCTCCATCATCATATTCTGCTCCCCTATCTCTTTCACCTTCATTGTTATTCATGTGTGTTCCATGATGAAGCACTGGAGTCCCTCAGAGTCCCCATAATCACCAAGAGTCGAGGCCAGATTTAAATACTCAATGTGTATGATGGATGAAGGCCAAGTCGCCTCATTAGGAGTGATTGATTGGCTGTACTGCCTGCGTGTGTAATTGATATGTCTTCCCCTTTACCTCATCCCTGGAACTGTGTTCTACAGCTGTGTTACAGCATGTCCATCTCACTCTTTGTGGAAACCGGCACCAGTCAGACACATTTAGATACAGTTAATTGTTCTTGTGCGTTGGCATATTAACACACAGTCCGTTGTCTAATTAGCGCTTGTGTTGAAACCCAGCTCTCCGTGGACTTCAACGGCCTCGATGGCACCCTGTCCCTTCGTGCCGGGGGCGTAGCGGCTGCAGCTGACCCGGTGAGCTGCGTTTTCACCGGGGAGGGGGTGGAGGCCCTGATGGACTTGCGCTGGCACAAGGTGGCCCTCAGCGTGCAGCGCGAAGCCGCCTCCCTCTCTGTGGACTGCAACTCCCTTGAGACCAAACCGCTGGAGCCCCGTGGAGTTCTGCCCACTGACGGGCACACTTTTCTGGGCATTCGGGCTTCGGATGCTGGGCCTGTGCAGGTATGGATATGTGTGGGGAAGAAAATACTGGAATGAGAGGAGAATCTCTAGTGTGCTTTTGATCAAGTATGCAGCGTGGGACTGCCCTTGGCCCTTGAAGAGCTTTTGATCTAGTTTAAGCTATGTAATGTAAATGTCATCTCAACTTAGGATTTGAAAGTGTGGTGACCTTTAGTCCTTCTCTGTGTGAAGAACAAACTGTAACTGGTCCATTTTGAAAGTGTTTTGAATGAACCAAAATCCCTGGGCCATTGACAGTGTTGAGTATTGATGTGCTGCATAATACAATTTAATAAACCCTCCGTATTGACCTTCTTTTTTTTTTTAACAAACCAGGCATTTCCCACAACCCCGTGTTGGACATGAACAGAGTAAAACAGTTATAATGAACCAATTATCCATAAAGGCACATGATCTGAACTCAATCCTTCTCTTCATGCATGTTATTTTTATAGTCACATTTGCGTGTATGTTTATGTAGGTGCATTTTTGTATTATTTTAAAATGTAGGCTATGCCCCTGAAGTTCTGTTTTTTTTTTTTTTTTTTTGGAGGCAATCTCATTCAGTACTGATTACAAAAGTGTGTGGATTATTGGGAGAATGTGCCTGAGGTGAGCCAGGACTATTAATGCTGAATAGATCCAGTAATCCAGGCATTTAGTTTGACGATCCATTAACCAGCCCAGTTAGAAAGCAGGCAGGGTAATTTGTTAGCGCAGAAAGGAAGTGTTTAAACACACACACACACACACACACACACACACACACACACACACACGCGCGCACACACGCACGTAAAGCTTTAGACAAAGTGCTTTCCTAATACTTTATATAAATGTGAATTTAATTGGCTTTCCATCTTGCTCACTACCTCCATTTAAAACATATTTAGATTATTAACCAAACAAAACAGAGGACGTGCGGATACCTGCTCGATAGATGTATTGATCTCTTTCTCTCCCTCACCTTAGATGGACATTCAGCAGGTGATGCTGTACTGTGACCCGTCCCTCGCCATTCAGGAAGCTTGCTGTGAGATACCTGGAGCAAGGGTGAGTGTGGCAACCATCATTGACGGATTAAAAACAATGATTAACGATACCAATGAATGTGTGCGGAGTGGAGACTTTTCACACCCGCTCCACACTGAATTATCTGAATTATTTACGAATCATCCTATATAATCATAAAAGATAAACCTGCAATTTAAAGGACAAGTGCGACATGTTAGGATTTATAGATATTCCATTATCGGGGGTCAGAAAGAAAAACAAAAGATAGTTTTTGATATGCAGGGAGGTTACTTACTAGACTCAATCCGTCACTTGACTTCGACGGGCTTTTTCATTTCTGTGAAAACAAAATATCCTCCAGAAACTTTTTTTTAAACAGGGTATTATGTATACAAACAGTTTAAAATAATTCCATTGTATGCAATTATGTTACATCAACTGCAGTTTGCCGATGCGGTTTGTAGTCCTAAAGTGTGACTACAAGGCTGACTGAAAGTATCACTTTCTTCTTCTTTTCAGCCTCAGAAATGGCATTTTCTTCAGGATTTCTGTATCTTTCTCTTTCTTTCTCGTGCCTATTTACCTCTTCTCTTGATGTGTATTTTTGTGCCGTTATTGTTTGCAGGCTTCAGAGAAATATAAAACAGATTTATTGGACCTAAATACAACAGCATGTTCTGTTAGACAGAGAAAAACAGAGCGAGTGGTTCTTCACTTCAGGTATGGGGAGAACTGCAAACAGCCAGTTCTTAGGTTTATTTATAAGCTGAAGGTATTTTTGCGCTCAGCCAACTTTTTGTCAGAATTCTCCAGGGTGTCTGTGCTTGCGTGTCTGTGCGTGCATGTGTTTCTTCTTCATTACCAAATACATTTTTTGAAGAGAGACACAAATTCGGTGAGAAGTTCCATCAGAAGTTTGAAACTGAGGAGTCCTCTGGAGGCAGGACTGAATGCTGTGGAATTGTTGATTAGAGCGTTTTGAGGAAGGAAACCGCTTCTGCCTTGCTCAAGGCGTTTGTGCTGCAGGGCTCCCCTGCAAGCAGCGTTTAAGTTGGAAATGAAAAGTGGAGGAGCGTGTGCACCTCTGCACTGTTGGCACTCGCTCGCATGCTCACACACACGACGCCCGTAGCTTCTTGAAACACAAAGCACAGATAGAACCGCTCGTTGTCAATTGTTCTGTCATTGTGGTCTGACTGCGACGGTGTGTGAGACATTACACGGAACAGAAATGAGACATTTGAGCTCAATAGCACTGCGGTAATGATCCTCTGCTTCTGTTCATCAAACCATTAATTACATGGCATTATTTGGATTGAGCTGCTAGCATGGCCATAGTCTCAGTTTGACAATTTCCATTATTCTTTGAATAAAAATATTGGAATATACAGTAAAGCATGAAGCTAAAAGGTTGGATTTTTTTTTTTTAATGTCCGGCGCAGAGAAGCGTTGTAGGATTTAGGTGGAAAATCACTATTTTCTTTTACCCTGTCTCAAAGTCTGTTGTATATTTTCAGTGCCCAGCAGATGCTTCTAAGACCCGCCGTGCTGCAGAGAATGACCTGTTGGAGAACACTTTTAATCAGGTAAATCCACAAATGCACACATATATGTTACCAATGCAAAACACACGTGGTCACACACAAACTCCCTATACAAACGTATACACACAACTACTTCATGTACAGTGTCACACACTAAAAAATACGGTTCAGTTAAGTCTGCTGGTAGCAATCTTTCACTGTGTCCTCGGGCCGCGCCGAAAGCATGACAAATAGAGCCTTAAGCAACACATGGGTGGCATTTTTTAAACAAATGACCATCGTGTTTTTTTAATGCTGCCTGATGCATGACGTTCGACCAGTATAACTTAAAAGAAATGTATTTTTTGTTTCCACAGTCGCTTCTTTCATTATTCATAATAATGGGATCTATATCCAATTATCTATTCATTACGGCCTGTTGTTTATCTTGTGGAGGGCTGGTGTTAACTTCGAGCTCTGGCAGACTTAGGACACAGTAATCAATCCCTTAGGTGCTTTCAGCCAGACTCGGTTAAAATAACTCCGGCATGCCGTCTCTCTCTGTCATTCTTTCTCACTTTCTCCTCTGCTATTAGTTGCACACTGACTGTTTTGACACGTGTTCATTATAATGTTTATCCTCACAGTCCAATATTCCGTACCTGGTTATGTTCCCACCATCTTCCTTACAGATGTGTACCTGCCATGAATGCAGCCCAGACTCGTTTCTGTACTCATTTTCTTATTTCTTTTCCTATTATCTACCCCGTCTCCTTTGTCTTTTTGCCCTATTTCCCCAGCATGCTCATACATGCACAGACTAACTTCAGTGGTTTCTATTTTTATCTGCATGTTCTCTTTGTACACAGTATCTGTATATATGACAAACATAATCCCAAATTCCAGTGTGCAGGCCAGATGTTGCTGAGCCGAAGCACTGCTTTCATTAAACTAAGCCTCACTGAGTGGCAGTGTATTAAACTCTGCTTACGTGGAATGTTAGGTGTTCTGGATATGGAAAGAGTGATTTGCATTATTGGCAGTGAGAGGAGGGTAAGCTGGGGTCAGCTTTTGGTAAAATAGCATTTATGTGCATGTATATGCCTTCGTTAAGCCAGTAACATACATTATTCTCCCTTTTTCTCCTTAAGTAGCCTGAGAGGTTATACACATGAAAGCCTTTTTACAGGTCTTAATGACTACTACTGCATATGTGAAAGAAAGTTGTATTAACCCTTTTGTGGCTCCATAAGTCGCATACATTGTGATTTAAGAAGTGATGTCACTGGAATCACTGTCGTTTGTGTCTGAAGACGACTAAAATCCTTCTCATCTCTGCTTGAGGCTGCTTTAGCTTAACTACTAGCGTAACACACCTGAATGTCTCACTGAATGGTTGGTCGTTGTAGGTAAAGAATGTGAAATCTGTGTTTCTGCTGCATTGATATTGGCTTTTAAGCGTTCGTAGTAATTCTGATAATTATACAGCAGTACTCCTTTTATAGCAACACTTGAAGCAAGGGTTGGATTGCAAGACCGATACCACATGCTAAACAACCTGCTTTTGCAAATGCCAGTGAAATCAGGTTTGGTGCCATCGCTTGTCTCTGGGTTCGGGTCACAGCAGTAACTGTCTTCCTGAGGTGCGACGAACCTCACCCACACTTTTTGTTTCTCATCTTGCAGCACTGGGAACTTCTTTTTCTTCTTTCTTTCAGCCCAACTCCCAGCTGAACGGTCATCTGATCCTCAGAGGATCCACAGGCGTCTTTGTATTTCATTCTCAGGTCTCAGCGTGTTTCTACTTGACTTTTATGTTGAAGTCCAAAACCAGCTGGAGAATGTCTTCTCTCTTCTTCCCTTTGCTGAAACGCTTCCATATTTCGCCGTCTTCTAACTTGCCGCCTTCAACAAATTGTTTCCGTTCAGCTTTCCAGTCATTCCTCCATGTTTCTTGCCGTCAACTCTTTTTTTTTGTGCGTGACTTGTAACGCTGTGCCTCTCTTCATTAGCCTCTGTGCTCATGGGGAACTGTACTTCTCTTTTTCCCTCTGCTCATCCTCTTTCATGTCTTTTTTCACTCAGAATAAAGAAGAACTGTTAATGAGCCGTGTATGAAACCAAAATGGCTCTTATTTCTCCTTTCCTTGTTGTCTATCTGATGCAATGCATTGTAATGGCAACAATGTTAAGAGGGATGCACTCCACATGCAACAGGAAACAACAGTGTGCTAAAGATGTCATATGATGTGGATTTTTTGGAGCCATTCCTGGGAACATTTTTGGTTCCTATGAACTGCAGCAGAGCTGCAAGCGACTGTGAATAGAAACTATATGTTCGAAGGTTTGAGAGGAATTTTGAACATTTAGATACGTACATTTCTTGATACAAATTGGGCGAGAGTCAGGGCTGAAACAAGAACTAGGTTACAGTGCTGTCAAAATGGAGAAAACCAGACTGAATACTATTTCTGTGAATGCTCTTCAAAGCTATTGGATTCAGCGTGTCTGAATATGATTTGAGCGAGTTTTGGCCATGAAACTGTCAGTATTAGTGTCTAAACATAGACGGAGACAAATTTTGGACCAATGTGAAGCCAAAACATTTAGTAATAATGAGGTCATGTTCAGATATGATGTGAAAGAAAAAAGGCTTGACTATTTTTCCTTCTCCCCCTCCTCCCTCCCTTTCTTTCGTTCTTTCAATTCTCTTGTCGTTTCTTTCGATCTACCAGCAGGAGATTTTTGCCTCAAAGGATCTGGCAGACAAAGTAAGCCTCACATTTCACACACAAACACACACTTTATTTTAAAGTATTGGATTTCTAATGCGTCGTGTGAGGCAGCACGGGGGTTCAGACCAAGACGGTCGCCTCTTGAGCAAGAAGCCTCAAGCTCCCTCAGCCTGAACACATGCAGTGGAGTTGGGGCCTCAAAACTCATATGTAGGGTCTAGGAAGCATATGGAGAGATAAATCAATGTTTTGCCTTTTATGTTGTGTGTATGCATGTTGTGCAAGGGGGGACATAAATAGTATATCTATTCCCCTCTCCCCATACATGTATCCAGCATGCTGACTGATTTACACCTCATTATGTGCTGGGCCTCAGTCGGGAGTTGCTGCAGCCTATTCATTTTATCATTCGCCTACAATGGGCATGCTCTGTTCACAAATAGAATATGAAACTCCAGACGCTTCATTATGTTGCTCTTGCGTGTGCTTACTAATGCAGCTGGCCACACCCCCTCCCTCCCTGACTTCCTCAATGTAGGTTATTACCTGAGTTGGAGAACTCGGTGTGCCGCTGCCACTGGGGCGAACGCTTGCAAAGGAGCAACATTGACTTTTCTTCTGTTCTGTGAATTTAATGTGGACAAATTACACAGGAGAGGCTTTTTTTTTTTTTTTCTTCTATGGCACGGTACCCAAAGGAATTCATTATCAATACAACCTGTCAACCCCGTAGCACCATTTGCAACACAAAAAAACAACACATATCTCCAAGCAGGCCCATGTGTTAATGCGATAATGGGAATACATGCTCTGAATAAGAGGGGGATTTGGCTTCTGCTGCACAATCCTAAAGCTCAGTTAAAAACCAATATTCATGTCACTGTTCATGTCTTGCTGCTTCAGCTATTCCTCTATAGCGTGTTCTGCTCCATAAGTGTCTTCATGGTGATGTGAGTCAGAAGGCTCACCAGGAATCTATTAGTACAACGGGCTTTTCCATAAAGTTTCAGCATTTATCTTTTGGCATTGGAGGAAGAGTCAGAGGAAGTAATGCTTTTGAGAAAGTGGCACTTAAACCCAAGTGGAATTGTTTTTACATATATTTAAACATACATCCCGAGCAAGTACTAATGTATGTTTATGCTGTAATTCAATATTTATTAGTGCTGGATATTGTGCTTGATCTGTCAAGTCCTGGCAGCCAGAGAGACAAATCCCCCCTCCACTCCTCAAAAAAATGAGCCCATTGGGATGTTTAATACCAAAAAAACTAGACTGAACGACATCATTTTGGCGCTAACATACAGCCTGTCATTTGAGATGTCAATGCTCATAAATGAGCATGGATGTTGGCATGCATGTAGAATTACCACCTGTGTGTTGGGATGTCGGATGTCAAAACGTGAGCCTATTTATTTACATGTGAATTACTCAATGTGGCACTACATACATGGCATATTTGTGCCTAAACAAAACCTTGTACCTGGGTGTCAATTTAATAGACTAATACACTAAAGGGTGCACACGTCGGTATTTAAATATCGTCAACAGATAAAGTAGTGTTGCGTGATAATGATTGCTTGTGGTGCGTGAGGTGATGCAGATGCAAAACATCTGGAAGGAGGAACCAACAGCCAGGGGAAAGAGAGAGAGAGAGAGAGAGAGAGAGGTCGAAGGATGACTGATGGTCCTGCACATAACCTTAGTGAAAAGAGAGGAGGACAAGAAAGAGCAAAAAGGGGGGAGAGAGAGAGGAAGGTGGTTCCTCATGTGTTTGTGGAACAACAAACATTTAGAGAGTTAGATAGATGCTGTTGGTTTCAAAGTATGAACAGTCTAAATACACCAAAACCCGATGGGTATTCTAACTTACTATGCAGTGAGCATGGTATGTATGATCCGTGGAGATTCTCATGTCTGCTCTTTTAAGTGAGAGTAGTAAAGACGGCGTAATGCGCTCGTCTCCAAGGATGCACAGCGAAAGTGTTCTGCCCTTTCGCAACAATGCAACTTTTCCATTATAAAGGCTGAATGTAGATAATAAACAATAAAAGCACGGCTGCTGAGGTTTTAAGTGGAACTCTATCAGGACTTGACTCAGCTCACAGCCAGACAAGAGCTCGGAACAAGTGACTCGTCATCGCAGCCGGTCGAGCCAGCCATTGATAGATTTGTAGCTCGTAGGAAGGATGGTGGGGAGGCGGAGGGAGGAGAAGCGGGAGAATTACACATTGTCTCTGCGCTGTTACTACCGCCCTTTTGGCATAACGGCAAGCTCACAGTCACTGCTTCAATATATGCAAACTTTCTGGCGTTCAAAAGCATGACTCCCAGAAACACCGGGTGGGGGGATTCAGCTTTAATTACTCGCTTCTGTCAAGGAAAAAAACAGAAAGGCTTTGGTTATTTCGAATGGTTATCCTTATTTGGTATGTGCTTGAATGTGTGTGCCCTCCTGTGAGGAGCAGCTGGTCTCCTCACTCCTGTGCGGTGGGAATCCGACTTTCCTATTGATCTCCGTCTCCCACGGGATCCGCCTGTGTGTTTTCTGAGTGCATTTCGACGTGTTTGTGAGTGTGTGCGACAGCTCGCCAACCTCCCATCCTTCTTAGCTGGGTGCTGTAGCAGCACAGGAGTTTAGCACAGTTTTGTTTTGTGTAACAGTGTCACCACCTGGAGAGTACATGAATTACAACTCATTTTACTTTACAAACTTGTACTTGTGACGCGTTCATTGAATATCCAACATAATAAGAATGTTGCTCTGTCTATGTGTGTGCAATTGTGCTGGTTGTTTATTTCTGAATGGGGAAGGAAATGTAATCCCTGGCTTTACATTCACGTCGTTCTATTAGAACATGTGTTACGTAGGCCACTGCAGAGTGTGTAACTGTGCATGTTTGTATGTGTGTTGCAGGCAATTGCTGGCTTTAAAGGGGAAAAAGGCGAAAAGGTGAGTATGAAAGACACAATGCATACAGACACACAAATCTGTGTGTGCGCGTGGATGTGTAATCAGACTAACGGAATGTGTGAC
>NW_027175865.1:13083607-13133607 GCF_023055335.1 Clinocottus analis
AACAACTCCAAACCCCAAATAAAACCCCGGAAATATTTTGAAAGCAAATTTTTGGAACGATCCAAATCCTCTTCAAACTGTGTCTTTCTCATTCACCATGCAAATGCAAAACATTAGGAAATCATAACACAGATTTGCTGTGACTTATCAAGTCGCATTCATTCTTAAAACGTTTTTTTTTTTTTTCCCGTGAAGTAAAAAAAAAAGATAAGGAATGTGTTGTGGGACATTTCTTGCAGTGTGCAGGTTTGAATTTGCCAAGGCTCATTATGTTTCATCTACACGCATTGCATAAAATCCCATTAATTCTTTTTACCATCACATAAACGGCGCAGTAATGATGCTCCGTCTTGATTCGACATGAAGATGATGTGCCGTCTTTGTTTAAGGTTCCCTAGCCCACAGACTGGGAAACAAGATGCACAGAGTGGGACCATAGACTGTATGAAATATGGACGAGTCTCGATGACATCACCCGTGTTATAAGGCTCAAAGTGGGTGGCTATGGATGTTACCATCTTGGTAGAGCCTATAGCCGAACTGAATGTGCTAAAAGGTGGATCATAGATCGGGCTGAGGCGGGCCTGGTTGACGTATCAGAGGAGACATAGTGGTGACCTGGTAAAGTACCCTACTGTCACTTAAAGCAGCCACACCCTCAATTGAGTCAAGTTAAGGCAACAGAACCACTTGGTAAGGTTTAGAAAAAGAGTGGGAGTGACCTTTACTTGACCGGCTTATTAACACCTGATGTGGCTTGTGAGTGATAAAAGGGGGATATGAGCCTCCCTTCGGGTGCGAGAGGTCCCAGGTCCAAATCCCGGACGAGCTCCTACTTATGTTATTCCCGGTCGAGAGGGGAAACCTGAGCGCAGCATAACGATGGATCTCCCTCCCCCTCTCCCAGTGATGATGCTGCCGTACAGTCCAGAATATGTATGTATGAACCACAGCTGGGGTAGCAATCAGCGTAAGGGTAAACTTGGCCCAAAACAACAAACACAACATTTTTTTATGAATACTGTACCTTACATGGTCCCCCACAAATAAACACAATAAAATAAAAGCATCTTACTTACCCCCCCTCACGAATAAACAAGAGGAAATCAGTTCCCAGTCCAATTAGAGCACACACAACAGAGCAAACAAAGAAACAATGTCAACAGCACCACCCTCAGGCAGGGAGGTAAACACCATGTTCTGCATCTCTTATGACATGCTGATGTCTACAAGTGTGTTTATTATATTCATTGCATCTTAGTTTATTATGTAAGCATGCAGATGTTTGCTTATAAACACTAAACACCAAGTGCAGCTGACGCAGATGGAAATTACACGAGTTGTTCTGGTATGTTTGGCCATTCAGCAAAGTGTTGATGAGGAATTGATGATGACACTAGAAGAATCACCAAAACATAACTATTCATCTTATGAAGGACTTAAATGTGTGTAGAAAATGTCATGTTAATCCATCCAGCAAATGTGATATTTCACACAGAACCACACATGCCAACCTCATGGTGAATGTGTGTCCTCATCTGGAAATAGCAATCCATCCTGCAGTTGTCAAGATATTCAGTGCAAGCCAAAATGTCAACCAGCTTGTGGTGTCTGGACATCATCGTCCCTCGAGCCACGCCGCTGACATGAATAAAAACAAGCAGCTAAGTTTGACACTCGTAGAAACAGACCGACCCTTCCAAACCCAAGCGATGCCAAAAAATTAAGTGCCAAGGTTTTCTATCATTACTTCCAAAAAATGTAATGATCCCAGAATTAGAAGCAAGACTTCATTTGGACTTGACAAGGTTTTCTCAATGTAATACATTGAGATATCTAATTTAATCTGTATCTAAGTGTGTGGACCATCTTTAAAACACTAAATCGGATTGACAAGGTGAATGGCTTTAAGGGTTTTTCCATATCGTTGCAGTTGCCTCAAAAGCCGGCCGCTGCATCACTGCAGCTAGGTGAAAGAAAAGCTCCTCATGTTGATATAGTGCATGCATTTATTATCTAGATGAATGGGTGCTGCTGATAATAACACATTGGAGTATCAGTAGTTGGCTAAGAACGTATTCCCTCCCAGCTTCCCTCTCATGGCTCTACGTCTCCTCCCCTCCTCGGCCCCGGCTCTTATAAACCACGTTGATTGTTAAGTCATAAAGAGGCCATTTTGCATATTGCATATCAATAGAGCATTTAACTCTAACACTCAAGGTTTTATTGGGCTTTCACATACACAACCAGCACATTGGCGGCCATTCATTCACAATATATATGCAGGCCATGCTGTGTCATCCATGTGCTTTATGGAGGTACGGTTTAAAGATGTCTGGTGATGGAGACATCGACGAGTCAACTTTCATGAACATAGCCATATCATTAACCCGTGATTGTTAAGGAGGAGTTAAATCAAAGGACAATATGAGTAACAGATGTGAAGTAAACTTCACTTTAAGTGGATGAAAGTCAGCTCGGAGGATCAGGCGTAGGGTGGCGTGATCCTCGATTTCAATAATCAGGATGCTGTTTTTCTTTTCCAAGTGTAATAATCAGCCCAGATTCTGAAGGGGTGCCCATGACTGATTCATGGTCTAATCTGGCTTGCTTGCTAATATCCTTGCGGTAATTAACAGCATAACATTTACCTTTGAGTTAATCAGTGGATGAAACATTTGTCATTTAAAATGTTGCCTGTCCTCCAGCCGTATCTGCCTCACTGAGCCAAATAGAAGGAAGGATGGAGATTACTGTCGTTATGAAACGCAGGCCGGCAGAGATGAGGTGATTAGATGCCGCAGACGCTATTGAGGCTAAAATAACCAGGTGCATTCATGGTTTTTCAAATGCAGAGTGGCTCCAGTTTTAGCTTAATGTTGCAGGAGATGGAAAATCTAGCTTTCCTCTAGCTTGTTGTAGATAAATATTAGTCATGAACACAATGCACAAACAAACTGATGCAGGTGCATTAGTTTTACCCCAGCTATGCAGGTAGAGCCAAGCAATTATGTCCAATTTCATGACATTTTCTTCAGTGAGTCAAACATTTTTAAGGGCCCCTGTCCACAGAAAAAGCCTGTGTTAATACCTATAGGTGCTAGGGGTTTGAAAGAGATGGGCATTCAGCCCACAGGTGGGGTCTGACAAAAATATGCTCATGGATTCTTAGGCTTAGAAAAGGAAAAAGTTAAAAGCCGACTAATCCCACACACAGGGATCAAGCCAGTTGTCAGTATGGTTGATATGATTCTCATGGCCATATAATAGATGTTAAGGCTGTTCCAATTGTGCTTAAGGCCACCGAGACATTTTCTAAGTGTGCTTGTAGAGATATTAATGCAAATCTTTTCTCCAGTGTCAAAAGGGAATTTTCTTTGGTGCAGTGTCCCCCCTCTCTGTTGGCAGGCTCGGGGAGTTGGCGTCAAGACAAACATTAATAAAAAAGCGTGGCGTGTGTTGTAAATCCTGGTTCAGTGGAGAGGGCATCACCTTGGTATCATGTCTTTCCTTCACACTTCTCTTCTAATTGTCAGCACTCCCACTCATATCCGTAAAGTTTCCTTTACTGTTGCCACAGTGGAGCTGCTCTTACTGGAGAGTTAGCAGCTTGTTTTTGACTAATTATAAGTATTTAATCACACTTGCTGCGGTTATTGCAGGATAAGGGGTCAACCCAAACCAATAAGCACTGTATGGGGAGTACACACGCACAATGGATGTGATGTAGGAAAAGACATGCAAAACTCCAATACCAACTCTGCGTTTGAATCGCCTCGTCTACGGGACCTGAAACAGAGCTCGCGGGGCGAGCGGCAAGGTTAAAGAGGCGAGGGTAATTACTGTAACCTATCTGGGTGGAAAAATGTTTGCTCGTAGTCCCAGTGTACTCTTCTCTGATGCACTTAGGCATGAAATTGTTCCCCTTTCCACCCTGGCAAGCCCCAAGCCCAAGTCCATTGCCCATTTCCAGCCAGGCGAGTTGGTCTTTCATGTGTGTCTGTAAACGCAGGGGCTGTCTGTCGCCTGCATGCGTGTTTATTGGAGTGGTTGTTGGATGTGTGTGTGTTTGTGTGTTTGTGAGGGGGTGGCGGGGGTAGCGGAGGATGGGTGGGTGTTGTGCGTCAGCTGGCCCTCTCCGTTCCGAGCTGACTGACAGAATAAGTGAGCGAGCGCTGCAATGATTACGGGCTGCATGGAGAACTGCGGCAGAGTGTTTTCTCTTCCTCTCTCTGATTTTAGCATGAAATGCTCAGTGATCAGAGTAAGAGAGAAGCTGATTTTAGGACTCAAGCTCAAGTGCCCCGGGGAATATTAGCGTATGGCCATTCATATATTCAGAGAAGAATGTGTGTTTGTGTGTGTGTGTGTGTGTGTGTGTGTGTGTGTGTGTGTGTGTGTGTGTGTGTGTGTGGATTAGTGTGTTTCCACATTACCTTCCATCATGATTAATGAGCATGAGTTACAGCCATTGGGGAACATTGGAGTTCAACAAGTCTTACAGTAAATACAATATGACTGTTCTCGTGTGTGTGCGTGTGTGTGCGTGTGTGTGCATGTGTGTGCATGTGTGTGTGCGCTTCCCTATACTCACAATAGAAAACCACGATAGGGAAGAATATACAACATGCTTCCTGCTGTGTTATGGGCTTTATAAACGCTGCCCAGGGGATGTGTGTTTGCAGAATTCACTGTATATTCTATGGGGATTGTCAAGGGGAATACACACTTCAGTGTTTCCCATGACAACTGTGTGCAGGAGAAATAATATTGAAAAGTGGCCGGCTCCCAGTTTGGAAGATATCAATTCATTTTCCCTGTATGGCTGCATTGATGGGACCCACTGTTGCCATTAAAGTGTCATAAATTATTATTTATTTATCATCATGGAAAGGAAACACCTATATTTGTGCTCTTAGTGACCAATAATCATAATCATGTCTTTAAAGTGTCATTAAAATGTCCTTTTCTGAATCAAAATTGACCGTGTGCTAAGTCTTCACGTCTTCTTTTATCAATTTAAATTACTTCATATTTTACCCTAATCTGCTATCGGGCAAAATACATAAAATAATACTTCAAAAGAGCATGTCCTCGCTAACCAATCAACAACCACATTACTATAATGACATTGTCATTGCTTATAGTCTTCGACTGTATTGTGCGTGAGTGTGAGGGGCTGGCAACAAACAGTAGAATTATACAGCATATTTGAAAATACATTAAACACTGAAATACAATTTAGTTTGGTATTTTCAACAGTCAAGATTTCCCTTTTTCAGCTTTACGTTTCCCTTTTCCATCGAGCAGTAGCCCCAGTAAGCACGAAGCAGCCTTGAAGGACTGTTATCTATCTTTCTCACACCAAGAAACTCTGGCAAGACCTTTGCAGTCTTGATCATATCTTTAAAGATTTTACATCATCATGGGAAAATGTGATGTTGAGATTTCTTCAAAAATCCAGCAGATTAAACAAGAGATCATTTTCCAGATGGATGTTCAGTCATGCGATATGTGAAACTACTTTGTAACATAATAAGACACACTAATGCTAAAAGGCAGCGTTGAAAGCTAACTATTATGGGTGAAAAGTCAACATCCTCTTCTTTTAATGATATTGTAGGGTGGTTAGCTAGTTTCCTAGGATCATAGTAACCTCGAGCTACACTCTATTCCTTTCAATTTTGTTTTTTTGTGAAACACAAAAAAACAAGCGGCATAGCACCACGCTCAAAAGCATGTATCATGACTCACAGAAGAGCCTTGAAACAAGTTGATTGATTGGATATTAAATGATCCTTCCCCAGTGGCAAGTAAATGGGAATGACATGAAAAGCCTTCATGCCAGATTCAATGACGGGTTGAACTGGATGTTTTTATGGTCGAGGCATGGCTCTCGCCTCACGCTGGCGCCGGAGGGATGTGTTTCACCTGAAGACGATCATTGGACGAAGAAACAAGAGGGGGGAACGCAAGAATGAAAGTGGGTGGGATGATGGCCTAATGGAGTGGATGAGCAATTGCGTCGATGACTCAGGATGAAGGGATGGCAGCCATTTGATGAATGGGTGACGGCAGGGAGCGGGGTGGGAGGGAGAGAGATATGAAATGATAGAGAGGGAGTAGTCCTTAAATGCTACATCATACGGTAGCTATTCATTCCATTTACCCCCGTTCTCTCTTCAAGGTGCACCACTTTTTAAAATGCCTTTGTGCCTTTCCTCTTTTCCTTCCTTCATCCCCTCCCTAATTTTCTGGTAGCTCCCATCCTGCCTTCTATCTCATCTTCCCTATTCCTTGCCTGCCGTCCCATGCTTCCCCCTTCCTTCCTCTTTCTTTCCTCTACCCAGTTTCCCTCCGCTCCGTTCATCTTCTCATTCTCTCCATTCCTCCCCATCTCATCTTCTGCATATTTCCCTAATGCTCTCTTAATATCTGCCTCCATCACGTCTTACCCTGTCTCCATTTTCTAGACGTTGTCTCCCATTTTCATTTCATTTGTCTCACCTCTCAGCTTTACTCTAATAGCTGCCATACTTAATTTCTCCCCTCCTTCCTCCTCATCTCAATGCGACCTCTACCTCTCTGCCTCTTTGTCATCCCCCCTCCCAACAATAACATTTCAGCCTTCCCATCGCTCTCTCTCTGCATGTTTTCCTCCGTCTTTTACATCAAGCAGTCCCTTGCCTCCTCTCTGCAGCGCTCTCAATCTCTTGTAAGCGGGGCAGGTGGCGGCGCAAGTACATGCTTTCCATGGGACATGTCTGCACTCAGATTTAAATAGATAATGGCAGAGCCCTAGCGCTTGTTGGGCTCTCTGAATAATGCAGGAGCTCCTGAAGGCATTGTTGCCAGGCATCACTGACATGCATACGCCAGCTCACAAGCTTGCAATATTGATATCAAAAGAGAGGAAGTGGCAGTTATTTTTATTTCCCCCCGATATGCCAACTTTGTTCTTCATACTTAGAAGTGAACCCCAATTCTTATTATATTATTATTAATATTATTATTATGACGATGACGCCCCACCCAAACTGTCCACAACAGTAGTTTCATTATGCTCACATATGACATTTCTAATATTTGTCATGGTCAAGACCTGAAAACAATTTTATATTTTTAAACAAGAACAGGTAACATTTTTGGGCATTTTTCTTCTTTAGAATAATGAATATTAGTTTTCTGTTGATGGTTTATATTATCCAGTTCAACTAAAACAAAACCCCCATTGGAAGCGAAGGGGAAAGTAGTGTAACATTGTAGAGCCGTGAGACAGCTGTTCATTTCCTACATCTACGTTTCTTTCTTTCAATCATCATTCAAGGCCGTTGAAGCTGATGGTGTCAGTGATGTTACTCAGTGTTTCTGGTTAATTAGGTCTATTCCGTCCATCCGTTCATTGTCCATAACAGCTTCCACTTTACTGGGTCGCAGAGGACTGGAACCAATAACACACATGGGGCACTTTTCACAATGCTAATTTGTGCTTTAGGACATCCGTTACCCGAAAATTGCCACGAGAGTCGCCAGTTTCGTGACTAGTTGGTCACTCTCTCGTCACATGGCTCGTTAGTCTGACTAAGCAACTAAGTAACTGACTTTTCTTTATACCCAACTCAAGGGTTTTCTTGCCTAAAAATTCTGTGAAGAAGGACGTTTATTTTGAAAAGACACATTGCATGTAACTCCCATACATTGACTCTCTGTCACTGACTGGTGCAAAACTGATGCTGGAGGGTTACGTAGACGGTCATATTTTGAAGCTTACAGTTACTGACCTAAGCTAAATTATTTGACACATTGATGCGCAATCGTGTTGTGTAGGTACACACGTGCAGTAGAAGAAGAAATCCAGATTTGTCTCTCTCAATACCACGTCTTATTCCTCACTTCAATTTCTTCTCTCTCCATATTTAACATTGTAATACCTTGCTGCATGGAACTAATTGGAGTCGTCATTCTGTAAAGTGACATGCGGCCCGTAATTGCTGCGGCAGTAAAAATGGCGTCCTGAGGTCATTGATTGGAATGTAGCCGATAGAACTAATTGCTGACACACTTAATTTTCTAATTACACTGGAGACAAAATGATTAGTATTTTATATGGATCCGCCCAACCTTGGTGGTCCATGGATAAGCCTGGAAAAACTGCTGGTTGGTTCAGATTTTCTGTTCGAGCCTGCAAAATCCTCTGTCTGAAAATATTCTCTGAGGAGTCCAGCCATGAGTCACTTTTGTGCATGATTTGAGCCCATAAAGGCTGCAGGAGCAATATGCTCATCATTTGAATGAAACTGTATTTGGAGCATTTAGACATAAATTCCAGCCTCTACAACAAATAATTGCAGTCATCTACCCCATATTGTATAATGACATCAGTGTATCAGTGTTATCTAGTCTGTCGTAATCACTAATACTATTAGAAGACAAGCAGACTGTTGGTTGTCTGAGATTGGCTGGTCAACCAGAAATTTATATTTTCTGCGAATGAAGGGAAAGATGGAGACTTCACTTCAAAAAAAAAACACACACTCTTTTTAAATGTAAGTAGATTCATTAGCCTGTGAATATTTGTGCTTTTTAGACTTTTCCACTAGCTTTTAAGGACAGTCTAATGGAGAAAAAAAGAGTCAGGGAAATTGCATAAAGGGAGAAATAAATGGTGCTGAAAAAAAACAACAAGAATATGCCTCATTGTCTCCAGGTATTTATGCTGAGAGCTGTGCGCTGATGCTTGAGGAAAGAAGGGGACAATAATATAGAGAGTTATTTTTGTGATCTTATCTGGTTGTTTTCTCTCATGTAGTTATTCACTACTTTTCCTTTAAAGCCTTTTCCTGCAGGGCGTTTCTTACCTTTCAAGAATACAGGGTTGGTCCCTCAGGGGGGAATTTTAGGTAGATGTTTGTGTTCGACTGTCTGTCAGAGAGAAAGGGAGAGAAGGGAGAGGGGCAGATGTAAATGGAGAAGAGGAAGGACTAGACAGTGTTTGATCAGTGGGGTGCTGAGTCACACTGGGATGTGATGGAGAGATCCGTGCTTTACGAAAAGGAGAGTGAGCACAGAGGACAGACTAAATGTGAGTTTTGAGAAGTAAAGCTCCAGTGGTCTCCTTCCTTCTTCAAGGTATCCCACGTGTAGACACATTTGGACAGTACACAAGTCTTTTCTCTCTCTTTCTCCTCTATCTGTCTCAGTGGGGGGTTTGTCTTTGACTGTGAAATATGTGAGGAAGCAAAAATCCTGTCATATATTTTGCAATCCATCAGAGGTGTGGTGTCTGCAGTCAGCGGTGTTTTTACCAGAGCTGACACATGTGGGGCCCTAAAAGCTCCACTGTACACCTAGAACAATGCCGAGCCTCTTCTCGGATAATGTTGGGTCCTCTTGTACCAGAAATACAAAAACTATGTTATGTTTACCTGACTGCTTATGCTCCATTACAGCCACTCACAACACATGTTTAGGTGTGGTCAAATTAAATATAATTGGTACGTTATGAAGTTTTATGTAGTCATTAGAAGAAACATTGTAACATTGCCAAATTAATGTCCATGATGTCATCTAAAGCTGGCAAGAAATAGCGCATTCGCTGAGAAAGAATAGCAATAACTTGTCAAATGCTAATTAACTCCAGTCCAACTCTTTCCATTTATTTTACATTTACATTTTGATTTGGGTAGATTTATTGAATAATTTCTATTTCATTTTCCAGCTGACGGGATTCATTCTTCCAAAAAAAAAAGAAAAAAAAGATAACTTGACAATTGAATGAAAACAACGTTGTACAGAAAAATGGATGAAATTGCAGGTTTGATATTTCTATTTCTCCCCAAAGTAAAACTGTAACCTCCAACAAGTCATTATAACAGCAATGCTAATTTCCAGTCGGGGCCAGTTTGGGTTAAATGTGGCTCGTCTGGATGAGGGCCAGAGGTAGCCGCCGCTGCCAGGAAAGGAGCAGGAGGGGCCCGCAGCTGTCACACCGCTCTGACCTGACTGCCTTCAGGGGGAGCAAAGGTCCAGCGGCCAAACATGATACTTCTGCACCCTGACCTCTGTCAGCGATGTGACGGCCACAGCTAATGAGGAAACACACTCAAACATGATTATTATTATTATAACTCAGTGAGAAGAGATGAACTCATTTATTTGTTTTGACAAAGATACGTACGACAATCTATTCTTACAGTACGGGTTGCGATTGTCAAATGTGCCGCACATTGTCGGTAATAATACTGGACCTCACCCCTGGCTGTGGAGACAATGGTGGCAAATGCAGTGGCACCAGCAGGCGAGTAAATAGGCAAGAAACAAGCTCCATGAGGGGGAGGGGGGGGGGGGGGGGGTTGGGGCACACTAAGGGACACACACACACACACACACACTCCTGCCACTGTGACTGCCAGTTGCATGTTGGATCACCGGAGGGCTACGGGACCAAGGCCATTAGAGGCCGAGCACAGCCAGAGTTCTGGTATCTACAGCACCCACTAATGGAATACATTCACCACCCCGGTGTGTGTGTGTGTGTGTGTGTGTGTGTGTGTGTGTGTGTGTGTGTGTGTGTGTGTGTGTGTGTGTCATCTCAATGTCATCTTAACTTTCAGTGTATGTATGTTTGTGCAGTTAACCCTTTACTATAAACGCATGAATGCCTGTAGAACCAGTGCACGCCTATCATGCTTCTGGTTAGCTCATCCTCAGGGTTGGCTGCACTCATCAGTAAGTCACAATGATCACTAAAGGAACGCTCACACAGTTTCAGAGATAACCGCCTGTGGGCTTTTTTTGAAGAAGAAGATTGGTGCCAGAAGCATCGCTCGGTCTATTGATCAATTTTGAGAAGAGATCAATCATTTATTTAGTGATTCATGCCAAACATTTGCTGGTTTCAGCATTTCAAACGAGAGGATTTGCTGAGCTCTCTGTTTTACATCATCGCATATAAGAATAAAGCAACATAATGACTGGTTACAAGCAGGTACATCCTCATTAGTTCTAGAAACAGGCATGTTCGCTGTTATCCCTGAATAAAAAATATGTAATTCAGAGGTTCATTTCATGTTGTACTTGCTCATTATGTGATGCACTGAGGGCTACATGTTTTAGTAAAACTCTTCATTTCTGATGAGTTCTTTTGGTTGGATGATTAAAAAAGGCTTGATTTAGCTTTTATTAGGGAGGGAACCTCTGTATAGCAGATTTCAATTGTCTAATGATCTATAGAAGAAGTTATGTTCTTGTCTCACACATATTTCGTCATTGCAACAGTATATTTGGTGACATTTAAGTGCATATAGGCTTGCGTGTGTTTGACTTTAATGTGTATCACGTGATGTATGAATAACAGCGTAACAGAGTATGAGGGTTGTTTGTTTTGGGGCATATGTATCACTCGTTAAAATAGTTATTGGCAAAAGAAGGGCCTGTTTCAGAAAAAGAGCCGGTGACGTCATCGTGTCTGTCCATCCTGAACTTCACACAGAATCGTAACAAAGACCGAAAACCCCATTTAGGAGCAGATCAGACGGACGGACATTGTTCAGGTGAGCTCGTCACTGTAACGAAAAGCACATCACTCACCAGCAACATTCAAAGCATGAAGCAGACATCCTCCATTTGCTGCTCATGGCGATGTAAAACAAATCATAGTAGCCCAAATAGATCATAAAAAGCACAAGGGCAAAATGCTCGTCCGTCATACAACAGTGGTGATACGTTGTCAAGATATTGTTGTCATAGAAACAGAAAAAAAAAGAGCGCTCGGAGCGCTTTCCCTTTGACACGGGGTTGAAGAGCTCCCCAGCGCCCTGCGGCTGCTTTTCACACGGAAAAAGGCGCTATGTGGACAGAGACTGGAAGTGGACAATGTGGAAATCCACCTGAGCCAATAACACCAACTGAGTTAGATAACACAGACCATGTTGTACCTGACGTGGACGCTGAAGCGCTGATTGTGCTCTCTGTTACAAGCTGAGAGCATTTCATTACCTCGTATCGGTGGACTGATATGGTTTATGGACAGAATTCATTGGCAGTCGTGAGTCATGACTTTCTGTTTCATCGTTCGGTCCCCTGTCAGGAGACAATTAAAGTACTAATCTCCAAATTGTCACTTGTACAAAGGTTGGCGTTTATTGTACGCTGTGTTGGATTTAGTTTTGACTGAAAGTGGCCAGGAATTAAGTGAGGGATGGGATTGTGTAGCGCAGTGTGTGTGTTTGTGTGTGTGTGTGTGTGTGTGTGTGTGTGTGTGTCCTCTGAGCTCACTGTGCAATGCTCTGTGCAGTCCAGTGTGACCGTTTTCTTTGACAGCTCTTGTGGACTGGTGTGTATGTTGGTGAAAGTATGCGTGCGTTTGTGTGTGTTTGTGTTTGTGTGAATTCACTTGGACAAATTATTCCCCCATCTCATATCTATACGTAGCTGCTCCTCCAACTTATATGATTTTGCCTGTCACTCATTCTTGACATTCTCCAACTTCCCTTCTATCAGCTCAGCCCGTCTCCCTGGTCTCTGCTTCAGTACATCAGTCCTGGAGGTAGATGGGCAAAGGTGAGGGTCAAGGTGGAGCCAACAGGGAGTTTAACAGAGGGCTGGAGCGAGAGGAAGTACGGGTCAGGTCAGCAGTGATGGAGATAGAGGCATAGAGAGATTGGATGAGGGCGCTGGGACGGAAAGAATCAAGGAAGGATGGCAGGTGAGGGTCAGGTGAAATGGCAGGATTGGGAAGGAGGGTAGTACAGAGGAGGATGGAAGGTTGATTCAAGGATGTAGTAAATAAAGGGGGAAGGAGGTTGCATGCGCGGGAGGGTGAGATTAAGGGAGTTAGTAATAGCAATGTGTGTCAATTGTGTTGACACAGTTTGTTTGGAATATCACTTTTATTGGAAAATAAACGGCTCTTTGTTTCTGAACACAAGCTGCTAAACCTTGTAATGGAGATTACGCTTCACCAGTGCAAATCAGCTTGTTTGAATGCTTTTCCCTATTAAAAGGGCCTACGTTTGAGACAAGTTAAATGACTGATGCTTGTTTTGAAGAAACTTCTAAAGAATAGATTAATGTGCATTACAACCCTGCGGATGTGACTAACATGACTCACATAATCATGTGGTCATTATGATGCCAGTTAGCCTCCATCGTTTCCATTCATACACATCTATTGAAACGCTCTCTCTCCGGGTATAGGTCATTGTGTCGCTCTCTCCCTCTTTCAATATTCAGTGCAGCCGTTCAGGTCACTTCTAATTAGTGGGGTACAATTGGAATTGGCTTTTCAATTCTCAACGCTGCAGTGCTGGAAATCACAAGGTGCCAGTGCCAGCCTTTTCCCGCCCCCACCCCGCTGCTCGGCGCCCTCCTAGTATGACTTAATATGCCTGATACATTCACCTCCCTGCGCCAACACTTTGCAATGCAGTGTGACTGCGTGTTTGTGTGAGGGTGAGAAAGAAAGATGAGGCTATTACTGTAAGTCACTGTAAGGCCAGTGTGTGTGTGTGTGTGTGTGTGTGTGTGTGTGTGTGTGTGTGTGTGTGTGTGGTGGGAGCAGTGTGTTTAGGCAGCGAGGATGTGAATATGTGTGTGGTCGACAGAGAGACAGAGAGAGAGAGAGAGAGAGAGAGAGAGAGAGAGAGAGAGAGAGAGAGAGAGAGAGAGAGAGAGAGAGAGAGAGAGAGAGGGGGTAAGTGCATGTGTGCATCAGTGTGTTATTGAGAAAAATGTAAGGCAAACAGCAGAAAGAGAAAAAAGAGGCTTGTCTGGGAAGCGATGGAGGAATGGGAGTGGCAGAAAGAGCCCGGTTCTCTCTTTTCTGTCTTTCCTCGTGTCCGCAGTGCAGGAGAAGAGCCGATTAAAGTGGAGACGCTGCATTTGAAGTTGGGCAATGTAGAAGAAGAAGAAGAAGAAGAAGAAGAAGAAGAAGAAGAAGAAGAAGAAGAAGAAGAAGCACACACACACACACACACACACACAGAGTGGCAGCTTCTTCCTTATAGCCTACTAAGTGAGGGAATATCAATGCCGCTCCGGCTGCCTTTGATTCAAACTGCCGTTATGTGATCCCTCACAACGTTTTAACATTCTCTCGCCTCGACCACAAAAAAAACAGCCCTTCAAAAAAAATCGAATCCCATCCTTTATTTAAATGAGAGCAAGGTGATGAAGAAGTAAACTCGATTAAGTCCTCCTGACTGAGATTTGTTTGTGGCCCTTTGGGGGATTTGTAGCCTGGGTCCATGCAGATACACTGGCAGCCCCCGAAAGCCCGCTCACTATCAAAGACGGGGGATGTAAATCACAGCTGTAAATGTGTGCAGTGGTAGTAAATAAGAGGATTAAGCGTACACATTTGAGACACACACATAGAATCACACACCGAACCGAGCCGAGTGAGGGAGGCCGAAATATGAGCGTGATGGAGAAATGTCAAGAGGTAATTGTAGAAGTACTCAGACTGGTGAAATGTCAGACTCACCCTCCCATTAGTAAGTAGACTCCGACCTGCACCGTGTAATGCCGTTCATCATAGAAGCTAATGCTAAACAATGATCATCGACCATTTCACGTTAATGATTTTGTTATGGCGTACATGATGCGTTTACCATCTGTGTGCATGTCAGTGTGCGCTCGAGGAGTCGGAAGATGAGTGTTCAGGCACAACTAACATCTGTGTGTGTGTGTGTGTGTGTGTGTGTAGAGACACGCCAATTTACAGCTTTCGAATCAATCTGCATTCATGGACATCGACGTGTCCCGAGCATTCAATAAGACTGATCAGGCTTATTCTCGCCCCGGATCGCAGTGAAGTGGCCAAAGTGACAAATACCGAATTATACTGCTGATGACACTCCAGAAGAGCTGTCGACTGTGTGTGTGTGGGTGTGTGTGTGTGTGTGAGTGTGCGTGCTGTATGGGGAGGAGCTGTCCAAAATAACCTCAGAAACGCACGGGCATCATAATGTGAATAAATTGGATTTTAATGTCCTTGTCAAGTCGAATGGTTTCCCGTCTGAATCCTCTGGAGGCTGGTACACGCACACTCCATAGCTGCTTTCCTACATGACCTAAAACTCCCTCTCTCTGCATGGGGGTGGGGTTGGGCGGCTGCAATGGTGCTAGGCTTTCTTCTTCTCTGGCTTCTCTCATCTTTTTGCATCATTCCCTTTGACTGCTCCTCTCTGTCTCTCTTTCTGGAAGCCTATAGACAGTGGAAGATTTAGTGGATGTACTTGTTTTATTCACACACAGCATTACGTGTCCATTTGACTTTCTTTTTTTTTTTTTTTTACGGTTACTCCACTTATCAATCCATCAATTCATCCAGAAGCAAAAGGGCGTATCAAACGACCAGCGGCCGGTTGCGCACAATGTTTTTATGTTGGAATTCAGCCTTGTTATAGTGTGTTATGTGGTTGCGTTATCTATTCACACCCAATAGCTGCCAGGTGCTTAAATGAACTAATGTTAGCTGGGATATAAAACTACTTGTGTAAATAAGAGGATATAGAAAACAGTCGATACAACTGACCAGAAAAGAAAATAATCTTATCTGATGTACTGCTGTATAATAGGATTTAAGCTAGGATTTGAAATGTCTCTCTCTCTTTAAATATATCATAAAAAGTCCTATTAAGTCTGAAACACACATTTCTGCATTTCTATGCAGATATGAATAAAAAGTTAAACAGCAGAGCTTCTTCACACACTCCCTCAAACATACACACATTGATAAGTATATTCCATGTTATTCATTTGTGTATATACACAAACAACACAAATGCAGATAAAGCCAGCATCCACACGCTGGACCACATATCTTATAATATATGCATCCAAGGAATCCATTTCATCTTATTTTACCTCGTGGATCACTCTTTCTACAAAGGCACACGTTCAAACACACGATCTTCCATCGGTTGATGTTAAACCTCTCAGGCTCGCTTTGTGTGTCTCTGAAGACACTACTGTAAGAGAAAAGCCGCTTGAATTATTGAATGCAGAAGGAAGAAGATGGAGAGTGAAAAGGGAACTTGTGCGTGAAGGGATGAGAAAGAAGTGGTAGAGAATGAAGAGAGAGATGGCGACGCATTGGGGTAGATGGTACAAGGAAGTGCATGACGGGGTGGAGACGCTGTAGGAGGCAGAGAGGAGGAGGGGCAGGACGAAAGAGAGGCAACGGTGAGTAGAATGTGTAGTTTTCCTTGTGGCTTGTTTGTCTGCTGGTGTAACGAGGAAGTGGCTCGATCAGCGTGGGCTTTTTTTCCTCCACTGAGTTTAGTTGCGGAAATACATGCATGTCACACGAACGCATAAAAGTCCATACCCCACGAGACCGGAGGAAATGAAGGGAAAGAAAAACAGATACTGTGCAGTAATGTCTTTTTCGTGCTCAAGTTACCATGCTCCATGGAGCTGCCGAGGCTGTTGGGCTTTTTTGCGCTTTATTGCTCATGTCACTGTTTATGTGTGTGAACTGTGTGTGCGTGTGTGTGTGTGTGTGTGTGTTTGTGTGTGTGTGTGTGAGAGAGAGAGGGCCAAACTGCATGTATGTGTGCTATAAACTGGCAAATCTACTGGGGCTCTGACTTCCTCTGATGCTGGCTTTGTAGCTGAACATGGCTGCAGATCAATGTCATCTAACACACACACACACAGACACACACACACACACACACACACACACACTTACACATGCACACTTGGACTTGTTTACAGTTTAAACAGCAGGTGGCACGGTCACTTAATACGCAGCTATG
This sequence comes from Clinocottus analis, assembly GCF_023055335.1. Taxonomy (NCBI): domain Eukaryota; kingdom Metazoa; phylum Chordata; class Actinopteri; order Perciformes; family Cottidae; genus Clinocottus; species Clinocottus analis. The sequence goes on from NW_027175865.1 coordinate 13,100,374, forward strand.
AACTAACAGTTAGATCGATAAATAGATAGCCAGACATCTGTCATGTTCATCATGTTCCTGTTCTTGTGTGTGTGACTTCACATCGCTTCAGTTCTCACCTCCATGCCTATAAGTAGATGTGGAGGTGAGAACCTGACTGTAGAAAACCAGGATGTCACCCGTAGGTTTGTGAAAAGCTGTTGTGAAGCTCATGGTGGGTGTCTCGGCACTGACGACATAATCAAACTCTATAAACGGACAAAGAGGTGGATTGCCGGTGGCGCTGAGGCGGATCTGATTGACATGGCAGATGAGACAGCTAGCGTCCTGGTAAGAAGCCTGCCTGTCACTCGAAGCGCCCACGCCCTTAATTATAAATAACTTTAAGCCTTGATATCATTTGAGAGTTGAATGTTTTAATGTGCAGTGCGTGCTCAGTCCAAGAAAAAAAACCATGCCACATGCAGAAACTTAAACCGTTGAGATAAATCAATGCAAAACAACCCCGCAGCATCGCCAATCCCATTGTTTGATGGATAATAGATACACAAGAGCAATAAATGCAAAACACCAACTTCTAACCCTCCCCACCCTCCGAAAAATTGCTTTATTGGAAATACCCCCGGCATGAAGTCCTTGTCTATTCAGCCTTTTATGTCGTTCTGCATTCCTGAGTAGTGTGTTCACCTCCACCTTATTAATGTTACAGTGTGGGAAAACTTCTGGCATGTATGGCTGCTTGACTGACAGCGCAGCCTCCTCATTGTGAAAGCTGTCAGCCGGCTCGTATTTACTGCTGGCCAGCTGTGATGGCGCTCGTACACCCCGCCCGGGCACCGGCTCAATCCACCAAGCTGCACCCCTGGCCAACACAGCGAGGACGGCTTTCAAAGCCATGTGTGTGTTTGGGGGGTGTGTGTGTGTGTGTGGGGGGGGGGGGGGGTGTTCGTGTGTGCATGCATTCATACATGTACAGTGTTTGTTGGCTGGGCTTTCTCCTCCCACATCTGCAGATCACTTATCCTCAGGGCCCCCCCCCCCCCCCCTTTCATTAGCCGCATGGAAAAGTGGGAAATAATTAAAGGTTGAATAGAGTGAAGTGGAAAAGTATAGATGAGGTAGGAAGTACAGTGGCACATGAAAGAGGGAAAAGGAGAGCGAGATCGCGAGCGATCGAGCTCTAGCTAAAGTAAGGGAGGCGAGCGAGTCATGTGAAGGCTCTACCGGTCACCATGGCAACCCTTTAAAGGCCGATCCCCGATGCAATTAGAGTCGCTTTGAGGCAGCCGGTCTGAGGGCAGAGAGTATGAAAAATAATGGCAAGAAAAAACGGACAGAAACAACCCGGCTAAACGAATGAAAACCAGCGATTACGCGTGTCAGCGATCGCGTGTGATAATTGTTGGGAGGTTTCCATTCGTCTACAGTGGCCGTGGGAATTTTAATAACGAAGACGCCCCCGGCAAGACATGTTTATGGGTTCGTAAGCGAGCGTCTGTGCAAGCTAGCGTGCGCACACAGTTTTGTACATCTCTGTGTGAGGGAGAGTCAAAGTATGCGGTGGGAAAAAAAAACAAAAAAACACTGGGAGTTGGTTATTGATAGCATCGACTGCAAAAGGTAAAAGCCAACTTTACACACATTAGCAATATTTCAAATCGACAAGGCAGCGGGGAAGCGGGAGCGAGAGAGAGCGGGCAGAGTTTGATTCATAGCCGCACAGAGGGATAAAGGCTGAGGCTCAGGCCGCTAAGGTGATATCATCAAAGAAATTAAACCCCAGAACCTGGTGGTATTATTGCTTCTAATCCTCTCAAGTCCGATCCAAGCCCATTAAGCACAACATATCCAGGTACAATGAGTACCAATTTTGTCTTTTAGTGGTCACGATATCTGCTCTGTACTTATTGCTAAAACTAACAAGTAACTGCTCGTGGTTTGTGCTGTACTCTTGTGTCCATCACAAAGGCAACACGCGAACGTAATATGAAGGTTTGCATGTGAGGTCACAGTTCATCTTCACGCTGCAGATCCTTAAATCAGAGCATCAACATTTGTTTGTGATTCGTGAACACCAGTCACCTCCATTGTCAAGAAAAACATTTCTCTCTTGGTCCACACAACTACTTCGGTCATTGTTTTTGAACTAACCATCCGTATGATTCATAGCTTCCATGACAGCTAACTTTTTCGGCTTTTGATTCTGGCCAGAAAAAGGTATCTGGCCAGACTCAAACATGTTGTATCATCTTCAGAATCTTTCCCTTCGCGACCTTAAATTTCACATGAAGTGAACAGGACATGAAAACACGACCACGTCATTGAGACTTTTTTTTTTGTTTTTCCAGCTCGCTAGAGCCCATCATGGAGGGCTGTGTGTAAAACACTCTGGATGTTGACCTTATGGGCAGTAGACTCTGCTGCACACGAGTCAAAAGCAACTCCGTTCACGTGGAGAACGCTCGGATGGGAAGCAATGAGGATACTTTTCATTGCACATCCAGGGCAAATTGATGGCTTGTGTTGGGGCCATAGACTACTGAGTGTTTATAATGTAGCATTTGCACTTCACTGCCCCGATCCTGTGACCCCCAGAGGGAATTGATTTCTGCTGCTCTGCTGCCCTTTCACGTCTCTATCTGCTCGTGTTTTCCCATTCTCTCTCATTCCATCCTTGTTTATCCTATTTCTCTCATCTTCTCTTCTATCCCCCCTCCCCCCCCCACCTCCTTCTGCTCCACCTTCTCTTGTACATTGTTTTGCACTCCCTTCCCCTCCCCTCCCCACACACACACACAGTCTTCATCTCTCTTCGCCGTTATTTCATGCGTTTCCTTTGCTCTCCTCCCTCTAGCTCTCTTGTCAGGCCTGCGCTATTTTATTGCTTCATACAGTATCTCAAAGCCTCCAGCTAGTCTTGGCTTCTCCATTCCTCCCCACACACTCTGCTTCCAGTTTCATCTTTCACAACTGTCACTCTGTGCTTTCTCCTTCCTCTTTCCCCCTCTCCTGTGTTTACACCCTCCATCTGTCTAATCACTCGATCATCTCCTTTCAGTCTTTTAACTCTGTTTGTCTTTCCCTTCTCGTCTTATATTTTTCTTCGTTCCTACCGCTCCTCTCTGTTTGCGCCTCCACCGGCAGTGTTATCCCTTCCTCCTCTCCTCCGTCTGTCTCTGTGTATTCGGTGCTGTCCTCAGCCCCACAGCTTGGTTGACAAAAAGATTATCTCTCCAAAGACACCACATAACCAACTCCAGACCTCTTTATTTAACCAGTTACAGCTATTTTTCAAGCAAACATATGCACATGTTTTGCTGCATCTTTTTTTTTTTCTCCTTATCTTGATGTTTTCACATGTCTCATCATCACTCACAATGGCTGATCTCGGACTACGCGTTACTCTCTCGGAAACATCCATGTTGGAGCTTTAATAGAACATACAGAAGTACAATGATCTCATCAAAGTCCGCTCATCTACATGGTGTCATGAAACAAATTAGTTTCCTGGTTTTTATGATTTCACTTACACATCCGGGACATGACCTGCAGTGACCTTCCTCTCAATTTTTCTCTCATTGCTCCACTCAGACCCACATATTACATTAATGTGAAGGAGATCCCATCTGGTATTAGAATCACATCAGCTTTGAAGTAGACTGAAATGAAAGTATATTATCCAACGTGGGCCGTGACATGCCCCTCAATATTGGACAGTTTAGCTCAGGTGGTTAAGGCCTTTCAAAACTGCCCTTTTGTGTGAATTATTAAGCATTTCGACAGTGGAAGCCTCAAGAAAAGGCTCGGGCCCGTCACACCTGGCCCATATTTCTATCAGGAAAGTGTTGTATCAACTGCACGACTGTGAACTTTATCTGTGACACCAGTTGACCTGACATTTATCAGAAGCTCCGTCTACTAAAGACAAGTTTTAGAAGTAATGAAATTAGATATTTGACCTTTGTCTTCCTAATGAAGGGATTATTTTATTAATTCCATTTATTTTCATGCTATGTTGTGTGTGTGTGTGTGTGTGTGTGTGTGTGTGTGTGTGTGTGTGTGTGTGTGTGTGTGTGTGTGTGTGCAGGGTTTAATGATGTCAGCATCCCCCTGCCTGAAATAAGCAGCTCAGCTAACGTCACAAGAAATTATAATGTTTTAGGCTTATTGAGCTTTGAGGACAAAAACGAGAAGCAGAGGCACTACATCACAAACAAAGTCATTTGTATCACTACACAAATATTGAGACCACAGTGAGATGCCAGGATCTGTCTGATTTAACAAAGTAGGTGATTGACCATACATTACATTCTCATTTTCACAGCAACATTTTACAATGTTTGAAAAAATGTTGAACTGATACATAATGAAAAATTACTACATTACTGGGACTTTTTCTGACCAAAAAAACAGTTTGCTCGCTAGAGAGACGAGAGAATTGTGTTACTGCACATTAGTATTTTTGGTGTCCTTAGACGTTGACTGTCTTGACTTGAGTAATGTTAAAATGTAAAAGTAATTTCTTTGGCAACTTGTTCATGGAGTTATTCATTTTTGACACATTAATTAAATCTCCAGATAGTATTAGCTGTTGTTTAGTCAGCCATGTGGTATTTGCATTCAGGGACCCATGCAGCACTATTGAAGCCAACACATTCAGTTGGATAAAACTGAACCATGTATTGTAGAGAAAACTCCATCCTCCTTTGGGACTGGTTAAGAAAGATAATGAGAAAAATAATATCTTACCGCAGCCACAAATTGTGTCCATGCATTTTTTATGTCATGCTTGTGCCATAGATCCTGTATGTATGTGCAATAATGAGATGTATAAGAGAACCCTGTTTGTTTGTGTGTGAAGTGCAGCATCAGTAAGTCCATGCTTTCAATTTAATCTCCATGTTAATATCAAGCCACCCCTGCACGGCACGTGTGTCTCTGTGATTATTACATATTGCATACATTGGAGGTTTGATGGCATGTTGCTGTGACAGATTCCCAGCGGAGGGAACAAGGATCACATCGAGGAAAATGGATGGAGGAGCACACAGAAGGAAACACAGAGGAGCAGAGGGAAGGGTTTCTTTGAAGGGCTGGGTGGGATGCTGTGTGATGGGACACATAGAGATGGATAGATAGAGAGAGGGAGGGGGGGGATGACACATGTGGCCCAGACAGGTGCTGTGGTCTCAGCCACAGACTGAGTGAAAGACAGAGGCAGTGTGAAAAATTGATGTGCCCTACTTACAGCAGCTGAGCAGAAGCAGAAGAGGGAGGGCGGGAGGCTGGAATGATGTTAGACTCTAGAAGCGAGCAAAACAAGTTGTGTTGTTTCTTCTTTTAGGCATTACATCACGGCAATTTGTTTCTGGGTGGGGGTGTTTGCCTAAAACTCGTTTAGCTTCATGGTCAGCCAATATGCAATGCAGCTTTGTTGCTCTGTTTTTTTTAGTTGTTTTTTTTACCAACAAACCAACCGCTCCTCGCTGTTTCCCTTTTAATTTCACTGGCTTTGCTGTAAACTAGCCAAAGTATAAAGACTTTCTTTCTTACACACACACATACACACACATATACCACTCTTGAGCCTTGGGCCACGCAGCTTCCCATTAGCCCATCTCACACTCTTCTGCACTGTTTGACCAAGTGGAGCCCTTTTATCTGCCCTCCTCCCATTTGAACGAGGTGGGGAGAAGAGCTGGTCCCTGGATGAGTCAGCAGAATAGAAACCACAGCACGTTAATCAACGCTTCCAGACTCCACACAGGAACGACTAAGTAGCTGCGCTGCTTTAGCCTGTTTACTCCAAGGAATATCTTAATGACCAAAAAGGATTTATGGAGGCTTAGTTGCAGGCCACCCTGGCATTGAGTCTTCGAATTTATGCTGCTCTCAGCAGCCGGCTTAATGCGATGTAGTGACCACGACTCACCTGAGGGCTAAGATAACTATTACAGAAACGTAGCTCACGGCGTTTAACTATCACCTCTCCACGTGTTAGGGGAGTAGTTGTATATGTGATAGTGAAGGAATTTCAGGTGCTGTGAAGGTTTGGCCTCAGGCAGTCGAGTCCCTAGCATGTAGATGAGGCATAGACTGAGTATAAAAAGTGAACGAAAGCATCAGGAAACATTGCCGATTTCCGACCTTTGTTTTGGCATCTTGGCTGTTGTCGTCTTGACTTTTTGCAACTCCCAATACGCACAACGCCACGCAGCTTACCCTGCTTAATCGTCTATTTTTCTCTAAATGGGATCATCATTTACAAAAATGAAAATGAACTAGCAACTGACACCCTACACTCTTGTTTACAATATTTAATGAGGTAAATCAAGCAAGAAGTAAGGACATTTACTCATAGACTTCTATATAATTGGACTTATTTTTGCAAGCTTACTCATTGGCTTCACTTATCAAACCCCGAGGTGGCAGCCTGAAGTCAGGCCTCTTCTACATCATCCCCAACCTCCTCCTTCAGGGCTCCAAGAGCGATAGTATTCTCATTTGATTGACAAGACAGCCCTTGGCGGTTACCGAGAGATGATCTCACAAATGCGACAAAATGTAATTATCCCTCCCAATTGCATATGTATATTGGGGCTGTGGGTGCACTGTAATACATGCTACCAGTTGACAGAGAGAGAGAGACAATGCCTCGAGCTCCAGGTGACAAATTGGTTCAAAACATTTGCGGCACAATTACACAATTTGAACATAGTGTCATTTGAGATAAATCATAATTAGAACCTGTCCTTGTGATGGACAAACAAATGAACAAAAATTGCTCCTTTGTGAAATACACACTCATCACAACCTTTGGTGTGGTGATGGTGGTGGTGCAGTGTGTATATGTAAGTTGAGGCCTGTTCTTCTATGGGTCATTTTGCTGAATACATAAGTAAATCACTGTTTTGACCTTTGACCTCCCAGGGAAAATAACCTTGAGAAAAGGAATGCTTTTTTTCATGATGAACATTCATGACTAGAACTGGTTAGGAAACCTCAATATGTTTCTGGTACAGACTGAGCTTTATCTGTATTAAGAATGAAAAAATGTCTAGTACTGACATTTGCAAATGTCTGTTCGGATTCGTAATCTAGTATTCTTACTCTTTGATTAGATCATTTGTGATTGAAATTGAACTATTTCACAATAGTCACGCCGACATTTAAAACAGTAACGTCAATTTATTTGTTGTTGTTGTTTAAACTAAACTCTGTGAACTTGTTCGCAACATAGCTAAAGGGGCAGTAATGAAACAAAGCTAACAGAGCTATGACCCTGCGTATTAGCAGTTAGCTAAAGTACAGTGGTTCACGAGCCTGCGATTAGTCACCAATCACCAGCACCAAGATGGGAGCGCCATCTGTTTTGCGAGATTTACCTTCGCTCTGCTAACAGTAATCGAGCCTTCGCGCTAAATTATTTAGAGAAAGACATTGCATTGATTTTATTTTTCTTCAGTTTTCATTAGTATCGGAAATTCAATACCGTGCCCCGTGGTAATGATGACAGAAGAATTGATACGGTCTCAGTGCTATTGTTTAACTTTGTAGGGCCGTAGGCTCTCGTGCCATTAATACTGTTTGTAAATGAATCAGTTATTTACAGTTATCAGTTACATAATGGTGACATTCCCCTGTTTGACACAGCCAAGAATACATACAAAATGATATCGTAGTACATGACTCACTTGGACATACCAAACAGCTATGTTCCTGCTTTAATACAGTTCTGAAGGAGGTGGTATTTTCCACCAAAACAGGTTCAAGCTTATCAGGAGTCACATCCTAGTACATCTTAGTCAGAGTATAATACCCTAAGTGACTAAGAGGATACTTTTAGCACCTGTCGTCTCCGCCTAAAAGTCTTTATCGGTATTTTATGTTTGTCCATCTGTCGCTCTTTCACAGCACTCATTGAATGGGCTCGTTTCTCTGTGGGAGCAAGGCATGCTGGGTAATTGAAAGGGGGTTACTGGCACAAGTCAAACAGATGGAGATGTAGTGTGCTTACAGTGTGTGTGTACGAGTGTTTGTGTGTGGGGCGGCGTCTGGCAGGAGTCAACCGGCTGTGGATTTATCAGCTCCCCAATGAAGGCCAAAAGCAATGCTTGCCAGATCCCGTAGTCTCACTCTCACGCACACAAATGCACACATACACATCATGCCTCACGTCTTCCAACATTTCTCTCTCTTTCTCTCTCTCTATCCAATGCGGCCTTCATCTCGGTATCTATATTTTTGGCGGCTTGTTGTTTCATTGTTTTCACACAACCGTCCATTTATCCCTCCTTCTCTTTGCAGCTTCTTGGAAGGACTCTGAACACCACCTGTCACTCACCTTCCACTACACCTCCTCTTACTCCCTCCCTTTTCCCGTCTCTCCTCGTATTTTCTTCCCCTCATCTTCTCGCTCTTTCTTCTTTGCCATTGGCATTCCCAACAAGTGACAGATGCCGAGGAAAAAGGAAGAAAGTGAGAGGGGGAGGTCTTGAGAAAGAGAGAGAAGAGGCTTGATGTTTTGTTAGTCTTGTGTTATAAAGGAAGGTCTCTCCTTTATCAACAGTCTAACAGGCTTCTGGGCTCAGTCATCCTGCTTTTGCTTCCACTGTTTACTGCTGGGTGTCAGGGCCTTCACAGTTGGTGCCGTGCACACACTTATACACACACACATGCACATACACACACACTCACACACACGTGCATCTTTCTGTCATGCTTCAATGTGCACGCACAAACACAAACAGGAGCACACTGCCTCTTTAGTCAACAAAAAGGGCTGTCACCCAAAACACATTTTGACAAATATACAGAGTATTTGTGAATTTTTAACGGTTGACTTATTCCACAAAGGTTCTCTTTTCTGGAAACTCTTGGTTACTTTTGTTGTAACCGTATTAGCAGGAAACACTCAGAATGACTCAGGAGACACCATTTCTTCTCCAAGCTGCTGTCCTCTCCTTGACTGTTCATTTTAGGATTTACAAAAAGGAGCTTCTTCAAGGCGTGGAGGAAATAATCCAGTGTTTCCATAATCCTGAGTGGATGTATGCGCTCAACCGGTCACTTTCACACACACATACACAGATATTCAAATGAGCAGACAAGCACAGACACACACAGACATACAGGCGCATATATACCTGCTGCAGGTGTTTGCCGTCTTTGTGATAACCTGCAGAAACGGTCCGCCAGTGTGTGACAATCATTTACCGCCTTTATTGCAATCTTTATGGCTCTGTACCGAACAGGATTTGTCACATGTGCAGTGAAACTTTGATGGTGTCCACGGTTTTGAAAGATCTGCTGGCCTTTTCATCTCCTCCAGCTTTTCTCATCTGAAAAGAAAATGAATAGGCCTGTCAATCAGCCTTAGCCAGCCACCTGGAAATCATATGATTATGTTTGAAATTCTTTGTGCGCCGTCACTTTGTAGTGCAAAATGAGTGATTGAAATCGTGACTGAGGGTGTGAATTTGTCATGCAAAATGTCTCAAAAAATCGTCCTCTCACACATGAACTTAGTTACCAACCTCACGAAAGTGACTTGTTCTTCCTCGTTGAAGGTGACTTTTCTTTCTATCCCCAAGTCTAATTGTGATTGCGGATGAGCCATTTGGCATCGCGAGACTGTTTTATTTTCCGCCTGTACTGTGGCTGAGCTTCATGGATAAGCCCTGGTATGAGGACAACAAACAGCTTAATATGTTTTAAAGTGACTCTATAGAGGATTGGAGACAAAGTCAAAGGATATGAAAAGCCCGCTTTTAGTTCTCTATTATGCCATACTGCACAGGGACAGAAGGGGGAGGGGTAGAGAAGTGAGCATGTTTTTCGCTGTCTCATACCCAAGTTCTGCAGTTTCACAGTCAAACAGGAATCCATCCATTGACTGACAGAAACGCGAGGACAGTACATCCCGAGCACGCACACTGAAAAACACCCCGGATACTCCGAAAAGCAGGCAGCCTGAGTGTCAGGGTTTAGAAGTTTAATTGGCCAATGTGTCAGTGGAGGAACAGGGTGTGAGAGGAGTGTGGACAACTGCAGAGAGTGCACCTCGCCCTGCGAGCTCTCTCTGATTTACAAGGTGTTACCTCCCAAAATGTGTTCCTGTCTGATGGCCAGTTTCCCTTGTGTCTCCACTGTTCCATTCGATGTTGCAAGCGTAAGTGAGAAAAGTGTGTAACTGTATAGTGCTGTCATTACGTTAGATGTGAAGCTGTTGCTGTGGGAACGTTCTGTACACTCTGGGTTTGTGGCGCCTGACGGTGGTTTGTGTTCTCGAAAACAAAATGACCACTTTTTTAAGTCGGCCTATATGGGTTTAGAGTTAACTTTAGAGCGTTAGGATTATGTCATCGTTAAGGCCTGGTCACACCAGAAGGTGACAAAGAGAAATGCACCTGCAAAAGATGTTGTTGTGGAACTTAAACTTAAGTTGGCCACACAATCTTACAATTTGTAAGCTTCAGCACGTAGTGTGTAGTTGCACGATTAGGTGTTTAGAGATAGGCTGCCATCAGTCAAAATGTCCATACTAACCTTTGAGTGTTTGTGTGTTTCTGAGTGTGAGCTTTTCTGAGCAGGCGCGAAAGGGTAGGAGGACTCCCTCAAGGGAAGACCTCATTCCAAGGCCTTTGCCTGTCGATATTACAGCTACAAATCAGACCTCCCACACCGCTTACAGCAGCAAATACTACATAATCTCACACACACACACACGCACGCACACACACACACACACTCATAGACTCCTTTGACCACGAGAAGGTTTTATTACCAATCTCTGCCTGATAAAGCTCCCCTGCTACAGTTTGGACTGTGCATGAGTAATACTAGTGCTCTCCGCTTGGTTTAGTGTGTGCATGTGGCGATGCATGTGTCGTGGTTTGGCAAGTGTAAGTAATTTCAAAACGGTTTAATATAATGTACACCTCTGTCTGTATCTTTTTACGTTTGCGGTTTTACTTTTCTTTAAAACTAAAGGCCTTAACAGAATACAAAAATTAGAATATTTAACATCAAAACATTTTTTCCTACTGGCAGCGATGCAAGCTTTGGACAGTTGCAACGATTTTTTAATTTGATGCTTCGTTGCTGTTTTGTTGGTATTTTTTTTGTTGTAAAATGCGTAAGAGCCCGTTACGGCGGTACCGCTTCCCTATTTGAGTCCTCTTTGAGCTGAGACCCGAGGGAGCGGAGGTTGCAGCTGCCTCAGTTTTGCAACTAGTGTGAAGATACAGTCATCATGAAACTACATTTAGATGACCTGATGTCTCCATTGGTACCGAACCCTGTCATGCTAGCTTGTTGAGAAGGGGCCTGAATAACGTCCCACATTTAGATAAAATTTTTGTGGAGAGAAAACTGGCTTGGTGATTTCTGAAGGAGTCCCTTCATCTCTCCCCTCAAGCTATATGAATGAGATGAGTTATGTACCCATGAGTCTCCCCCTGTACAGACACTTTGATAATCCAGTGCAATTTCTTCATACTTTAACAATCTTGTAGGTAATCTTGTGTCTAGAAAGCTGAGACTCTTGTGGATCAACTGTACGAACGTGTGATGATGCTAGACTTTCATTGTAACCATTTCACACAGTCAGTGCATTAAAAAAAAGTTGAAGTCGCTGTATAAAATTTCAACAACTCACTTATTTTAACCCAAATATTTCTGCACAGCATATGATACATAATAAAGGATAAATATTGATATATAGGGTATTGTTCTTAGCCCTTTTTCACTTTCAAAATGTATTTCAAATAATATTCATTTTATGTTTATTTCATCACTAGAACAAGTTGACATACACTGAGCATCTCAAAATCTCAAAAGCTTTTAGATAAGGTGAATCTCTTCTGTGTGGCACTGTTGACCTGTCATAAAGATCGTCTGTTGCAGGGTGTTTAGACAGCAAACATGTCTCAAACTGAGCTAAAGACGAGAGTTTTGCTAAAGTTCTGCTAAAATTAGGTCTGCGTTACATCAAGGAAAGATCAGAGTGCCCTGGGAGTGTGATTTATCGCCTCTATTAAGCGCTAAAGAAAGGGCGTTGGCGCAACTTAATTGGCTAAAAAACTGCTCTCAATTCGTAACGAGGAGGTCTCCACACCGTGCACAAGAGATGATCTGAATAACCCTGCCATCTGCTCCAAGGGATTGTGACGTTCAACTAACTGAACAAATGTGGAAAAAGGCAATGACAGCAAAGCATGATGGACTGCCACACGATTACATTCCTAATGCAATAAAATGCAATAAAAGTTGCATGTTGTTGGATTAAGCGGCGTGATGCCGTCGGCACAGGTTGCCGATGTAAGGCTACTTTTTAATTTGACAGAACGTGTCATCATGACAAATGCCTGCTCTGGCGGTTTGCATGAAACCGGAAATTGACCCAACTCTTCACGTGTATGTATGTCTGTATATTTATATATGTGCATGCATGTGTACACATTAGATTTTTATGAGTATGCATGGTTTCCATGAAGACAGCCATACAGATAGTCCCAGTTTTCTTACAGTCGAAGGAATTTAAAAGATAAGAAGCTAGAAGCTGGAAGACAGAGACACTCCTACTAATATAACTCTTTCCACATCCCCCAAGCGTTGTCTGTAATAATAAAGCTGTGATCCACTACTTAAGCCTGTTCTCAGTTATGATAGCCGCTTATCCCACCAGTGGAGCACACTAGATCAACAAAAGATCCCTCGCTAAACCTGCAAAAGAAAAAGACGCTCAGTCAAAACCATCCATCTGTTGTAGATTCGCCAGACCTCAAGTTTTTCTTATGCACTTAATCTGTGTGTACAGGGAAAGACTGTTGGAGGAAAAACACAAGGTGTGACTGATGGAGAGAGACAGTGAGAGACAGAAAGAGACCGCTAAGAACGACCAAGTCTCCCACCTCCCTCGCCTCCTGTGAGTGGACAGAGAGGGTGTCAGACAGACCGATGTCACGGTCGAGTTCATCACACGTGCTTCCCTCAAAGTTGTGAAGTTTGACACTTGCAAGCAGGCAATACAAAATCGGATTTACCTTTTGCTTCTCACAAATCACCTCCAGATATGATTCCTTATTGTGTGAGATTGACTTCAGTGAGCATTTACTGTCGATCTGCAGGCTGGAGCTTTCTGTGATTCATTTTGACGAGTCACATATTGGATGTAGTGGACAATAGTGAGGGACTTCCTCGTTCTTGTGAAAGCTGAAGCGACATATAATTGCTCTAACACTGGACTCTGCTTTGCCAGCAGCAGCAGAGATATAGAATGGATGCATGGTGTGATTTGCATCTCGATAATCAAGCCACGAAAAAAGTTTTCTCGTGTGTCATTGTGCTCTGGTTTTTCTTATTTTCCATCACACACACACACCCTTTTGTTCTGTGTCCTCATTTATATTTAGGACTGTTATGGACTAAATTGAATAGCTTGCATTGTTGAATGGATTCAGTTCAAAACACACAGATCCCCCGCTCCTGGGTCATGCGGATGCCTCCAACAGCATGACAAAAGCTTAATTTAAATAGAATAATTCATCGCCGGAAGCATTGTCAAATCACTGCCTGTTTGTTGACAGAAGCCTCTGTGATACTGGTCAAAGTCCAGTATGCGGTATTTGTTTTAATGAATACATTATTACCACTTCTCTGTGCGAATGTTTGGCTGTGTGTGTGCGTGTCTGTGTGTGTGTGTGTGTGTGAAAACCACACCAACCATTCAAACCCAAGAACTTTGATGGATGAACAACAAAATCCTCCAGAGCTCCAGGAATAAATGGGAGCTCAGTCACTCTGGTTCTGCCAGCCCTCCGTCAGCATCACCGCCTCACCTGGCCTTCATCTGTACAGCGAGAGAGCTTGACTTTGGTCGTGCAGCAGTCTTCATCGAATTGATTTGACTAAGTGGCCATTCATTTTAATTAGCCAATAAATAGACTGGTTGAATGGGATGGACGCGGCGTTGTTTGACTTGATCACATTAATAATGCAGCAATGGTGGGGCCCACGTTACTGGAGAGCAGTGTGTCCAACTGTGCACCACTCTGGTTTGATATTGCAAGGGATACAAAGTGAATGAAAATACAGAAGTTGAAAGAAAGAAAGAAAGATACTAGATGCCAGACAGATAGCACAACACAGGATGTTTCCAGACTTTTAAAGCCATCTTTAAAGTCAGAGGGATTGTCCTGACTCCCAGTATGTTCTCTCTCCTCATCCGAGGCTTTTCCATCCGTCTGACATCAGATTCATTTTTCAAGCCATCAGTGATTTGTGCACTCCTGTCGCAGCTGTCTGTTGCATACAATATAGGCCTGTTAGCATTCCTATTTAACCAGCTGTTCTCTTTCTGTTGACAGACGGTGCGTGACATAACAAACTTGTAACATCATGTGTTATCTTTTGCGCTGACTTTTAAACAAGATCTGAAAAAAAAACAGAGTTTGCTATTTACTCAGGGGCAGGGTTTGAGGTAGATGAGCAAGGTAAAGTAAGAAGATGCATCTTCCATACCCGAAATGCGTACTGTGAAAAGCACATCGATCACAACCTGCTGTTGTGCTCCGAAGCCAAAGAATACAATTAAATATTAAAATAGCATTTGACTTGCAGGCAATGTTTTTCGTCAATACGCATAAAAATGAATGACCATGCTTTGGATTCGGAGGTAAGATACCCTGGGCCAAATAAACAAAGCAGAATTAACCATCAGAGCTCCCCATTATGAAGGGAAAGGAGACGCAAATGAAGTGAAGACCAAATAGGAAGCCGGAGAAACGCTGAGCAAAAAAGCCGAATGGAGAGGCAGAGTTACCAGAGCAGATGGTTTTAGCGTTTTTTCGCCCAAGGCGCTCCATACTCACAGAAATCACTACAAGGAGGGAGAGATGAGTTGAAACACTAACTACACATCTGCACTTCCTCTCCTCCAGTGCTCCAGAAGGGTAGTGAGAGGAGAGAGAGAACTGGAGGGGTTTTGACAGGCATCACCGACACTGCGCCACATCCAGTATTCTCAGTCTTCAGAGCAATCACAGTTGACACATCACATCCATCATCTCATGATATGTTTTACCAACACACTTTACAAAAAATTTGCGCAACGTATTGGATTTTCTCCTTTTTTGTTGTTGTCCCTGTCCCGCCGATGTACTGCGACTTTTAGACATGCATATTTTTTTAAATGTGGTTCAGTGTTTGTGGGGGCAACTCAAGCCGAAAACATAGCTGACCTGAAATCCTGCAGCTGAGCTTCGACGTGCCGGCCCGCCTGACAGCCAATCTCCTCAGTGTCGCTTCAACTAAAAGTACACTGCGGACCAACACACATACAAACATGCGTGCTGTCCGGCTAAATGAATGATGAATGATGGATGAGTGTGAGTCTTGGCAGCGTGGCCATCTGGTCCGACACGGGACAGAAAAAGAAGTGGAGGGCTTGCGGTTCACTGAGCTTCAAGCCCATCACAGAGTTCAGCTCACCTACTGTACACGCTCCACTGACACCTTGATGGATTTGTGTGTGGCTCTGTGTGTGTGTGATGGAGAGTAGGAGACACCTCTCGACCAATACTCACATTACTAGATGGTGATCATTTACATTTTGGTAATAACTCCGCACAGTCCAAAGTGCCTCCTGAATCTCTGCCCCGAAGTTGATCCAAAATCAATTTACGCTGTTTCTTTTTCTCATTGAAAATCCCTCAACGCTGCGCTGCCACACAGTCAATTTTCTCCGACTCGGCCGCCTGTGCCTCCTCACGCACACGTGGCCCCTAACTGCCTCTCTCCGTCTCTATTACGTGCCCTGCCATTTTGTCTTTACACCTCTAACGCCGTCTCTGGACACAATTGCCATCGATTTCTTCATATCTCCTTTATTTATTTATTTTTTTGCCTCTTTCTGAGAGTTTGGCTCAGGTGAGAGGAACCACAGGTTATCCGCGCACACTGCCCGAGAGGGAGATAATCAGAGAATGAGCGGGACGGATGAAGAGAGAAAAGCGCGGTGGGACATACTGCCAGCACTGTTTCCCGTTGGCTAAGTTATCGTCCGACATATTAGAATCCCCTCACAGAGAAGACTCACACACACTATCACGCTACCACGCCATGACAAATAGTGTGAACAGCCACCCCATTAACGAGCGATCAACAACATGACACACACAAAGCCGCCTTGGGAAGTCACATGCAACGCATCGCAGTGCCCTTTTGTGCGCCCCGTCTGCTGTTTAAGTGTACGTGCGTGTCACCTTTCCTCCTCCTGATGACTGGAAGGTTATCGTAGGAGTGTCATGCCCAAAAGCCAGCAGACAGCTTTGCCCTTTACAACAAAGTATCAGTGCTAATTAGAGACTATGAGTATGTCACTGGACTTAAGTGTGTGTGTGTGTGTGTGATTGTGTGTGTATGCATATATGTGTGTATGTCACTGGGACCATCCATGCGTGGCTGTATCAGCCTCTGCAGTCAAACACAGGAGTATGTTAGTTCCACTCATCAGTTCAATGGGACTTCTGAGATCTGATCTCCCGTGTTATGAGGCCACATCTCTGGGTGGCCACACATGGCCTGGAAATGTCAGTTTTTCATCTCGCAGGGATATATTTATTTAAATAGCTATCCGTGATACCTTTCCTGCTCTCCGGCTCTGTCTCCGTCCATGACTGATGGGCCCACTTACTGTACTTCAGTAGAGTTTTCAGCCCGATGGCGCGGCTGTTATCTCTTTTCATCGTCTGTTTGGAATAGCAGTGCAGGGCTTTTGAGAAATCTGCAGTTTTGCAGAAACTCATTCATCAATACTTTTTGAAGACTGTCATTACGTGGTTAGCGTCTCGGGTTTGGGTGTTGGCATGCCAGATAGCACGATAGATTTGCTGGAGCTAAAAGTACAAGTGAAGTTGATATGAATGTCATTAATTTTGCGGATATTTGATCACAAATGAATGCACATGTTGGCCTGATGATGGCAACACAGGAAAAGTAAAGAACTAATAAAACAAGAATATCCATATCATGTCCACTATCATTTTTCGTGCAATAATATAACTTACTTTTGTTGCCATTCCATCTTGGACTTAGTATTACTTATTTTAAACGTTATATTTCTTTTTAGTAATACTTATTTTAAACGTTATATTTATTTTCATTATTTTCTTCTATTTATCTCTTCTTGTCCTTGATCAAGCCCTTTCACAAGAATTTGCTTCGCCATACTATTATCGTATCTTCAAAGAGATAATAAATCATGAGGGGAACATGAATATCTGTACCACATTTGTGTCGAGGCATGCGACTACAAAGTCAGGGGTTTTACCAAAGTCAGCGTCATTCGTCCCCGGGGAGAAAATAAATGAACGGCTACACATATTTTCATAGCAATCTAAAGTAAGAGTTGTTGAGATATTTCTCTCTGGACTGAAGTGGGGGACCAATTGACAAAACAACATTTCCTGCCTCAGAGCCGGCTGCTGCTCTGTGGAGCTGTTATTGCGTAGTTTCAGGTGAAGGGACTTAAAAATGAATCTGCACCTTTCTATGCAAAAAAGGTGGACATGCTTCGATTTTTACATATTCATCACTTGAAATCCATTCCGTGTATTACAGGGAGCCGTGTAACCATTACCAAGCGCAATTCAAGGGCGGACAGATAGATGAAAGCACTAATGGACGACACTTTGAAGTAAAAAAGAAAGTCCACACTGGCAAAAACATATCCTTACACAAAACACATCCAACACCCGCCGTCCAAATGCTATAATTTACTTTCTTTTGAAATGCCTTGTCTATTTCAACTTGAGTTTCATGGAGCGATGCGATAACTTATCCAGCCAAGGCCAAATACGAATCGAGAGTCTCAAGACTCGAAATACACAGAATCTCTTGTGGCCACAATATTGTATGCCGTTATATTGAGGCTTCAAACGTTTTCTGGTCTTTTGATGGCTCAGCTATACACTGTGGAAACTATTTGGAGAGATAGAGGTGATGAAAAAAAAATAATAGAGCAATACAACGGGCCCAGCGGCGCAAGCTCCATTATTTTGGAGGAGGATTTCTCGTTATGAGAGGACTTGATGGAGCCCATTATAATGGGATTGTGTCCAGGCTTATATAGACAGACCTTCAAGTGGCAGCCAGGCCTCCTCAAGATGAGCTCTGGCTCATTGGATTACAGTTCATAGTGTTTAACAGCACCCATAGCTGCCAGCCAATGTATCCTGGCTGACTGACAACAATCCCTTTTGAAACAGTGTGAAGCTGCACAGCCAGCGAGGGACTTTGGATGACATTTTAGGATTTACTCTCTCGTTTGACTCTCGCCCGCCGTCTCATACTTTTCCAGGTGAACAGACTGGAACGTGAGGCAGATCCTTGTTTCATCGCGCTCCTGCTCACCTGTGTGAGCCCATCTTATCAGGTGTAACCCGGTCTCAGTTTGAAACTTGTGCTGGTGAAATGAACGACATTGCGGATATTAAGCTAGAAAATAAAGACATATGAGGAGCAGAAGAGGGGTCCCAATCTGGTGATGCTGCAAAATAAATGAGATACTCCCATCCAAAGCATTAGCTTTTGTGATTGTTGATTCAGAGGGCATTAATTGGAGCGACGGTACAATGTCTGTACAGCTAGGAGGCTGCAGCTAGGAGGCTGGTGCAGAGTCCACTGGACGAAAAAACCATATAGCTGCTCCAGCTGTCGGATGCATATTAGATGGTCTGGATCTCAGGAGGGCGGGTGAAGGGGTCGAGTTTACACACTCGCTACCGGGGTCCCACAAACACACTTTCTCTGCTGGCACTCTGCCCACAACCTCAGGGCATGAGAGAAAGTCTGCGAAAAGAATCAGAAAGAGAGAGAGAGAGAGAGAGAGAGAGAGAGAGAGAGAAAGAGAGAGAGAGAGAGAGAGAGAGAGAGAGAGAGAGAGAGAGAGAGAGAGAGAGAGAGAACAGAAGGTTAACTCAAACCTTAAAGAGACACGAACGGTGGAGAAGTTTCATATTCGAATATGCACTATGAGAAATTGTCTACATGCTGTTTTTGTAATCCTCTGTTAACCACTGGTGTCTTTTCCTCTCGCTCAACTGGCAATAAGTCTATCTTTCTTCGTTTAACCTCCATCTTTTCTGCTGGCTGATGTACATCAGAAGCCAAGGAATTTAAGGACTTTCTTTCCCTGACTCGGTCGGTCTGCAGCCTTCCTCTCCTGCTCTAACGCTGGATCAGAAATAACTCAACTGCTGGCTTTGTCGTCATGTATAGGACAGCGGGGGGAATGTAACCATACTTTATTTGAGACGCGCTCCAGCTGTTAGCGCCGTGCATGGTAAATTATGGTTTGAGAGACTCGCGGTGCGCAGCTCCCACTCGATGAATTAATAAAAGTGCAAGAAGAAGAGGTGCTCTGTGGGCTGCAGCCTCCAAGGCCTGAACTCATACGGTATGATGAGCCTTGCTGTGTGCGTGCACGCGTTGCTCATGTGCGTTCCTGTGTACGCATGTTTCCGTATGTGTTTTTGTGTGCATGCTCATCTCCATGTTTGTGTGACGAGAACCCAGCAATATTCTCATGCAATATGGATGTCACTGAGTGCTCCGAGTGGACTAGAAGGGAGTGTGTGGGGACGGGCAGCAAAGCAAAACCGGAGTAATGTTATGCAAGGCTGCATCTCCTGTGAAATGGTTTTACAGTTTGTGATTTAAGAAACACACTGCCATTTTTGTTGCAAACTGTCCCGGCCAGCGAATGAGCAATGCATGAATTTAAAATAAGCAACGTGCACAGATGCACACAGCGGCAGAGATCAGCTCTGACAGATTTCTTTGGCCAAACATACATATTGTATTTGTTTACGTGTTGGTGGAAAAGATAACTCACATCCCAAAGAGATTCAAACCCACACAAAAACAGTGTGGAAAAACAGCATGGACTCACACATTCAGCTACATACACACATACACTGCTGCCAGGCCAACATGAAGAGCATGAAAAATGGTGGCCTTCAGGTACATTCATAAAGACTGTCGAAAGCTGAAAATATTAGAAATCCAAGCTGTTGACACGTAACGGAGAAGCGGCGTCTCTCTTTGCGTGCGTCTTTGTCTGCGAACACTTCCCTGTGTGTTGGCACTTTGTTCCCGTAGAGTTGCCGACAGTGTACGGATGTTCCTGCTCTGTGCAACGAGCAGATCTCAGAATTAACACAGGAAGGTAATGAGAAACAACATCGCAGGATGAGACCGACTGCCGGAACGGTTGTTAAAATGTTCAGCACCCTGCTAGTTTCGCTGCACATCAGACTGACGCGTATTTCCACAACCCGCTCACGGTCCAAGAGGAAAGCTGATCGTTACCGGCTGGCTTCACATGCATCATGATATGAATTTCCGTTCCGTGTGAGTGGACTGATTCGGCACCAGAAGCATCAGACTTGAGCAGTCACCTGTAGAAAGCAACACGACAAGATTTTATTGTCTTTCTCCGGAGATGTATTTTGGACTGTCCACACATGTCCTTTGAGAGTATATATATATATATATATATATATATATATATATATATATATATATATATATATAGAGAGAGAGAGAGAGAGAGAGAGAGAGAGCTGAGTAGAAAGACTGGAAGTGGGGGCAAGCAGTTAGCCTGGCTCTGTCCTAAGATCATAACAAAACTAAACCTCAAATGAATTAACAGACTGTATCTTGTTTGTTTAAACTTGACACCCAAACTATTGTAGAAAAACAACAATTTGTGGTTTTAGAGACAGATTGCTAAAGATTCTGTTCCTAAGTAACAGGATGGAGCATCCAGCAGTGTCGGACAGAAGATGTGCCCTCAGTCAGCCGCTGCATAATAGGAGCAAATGGTTATTAAGCGAATGAATCAACAGAGAATCCTCCCTCTCAAACATAATGTGATGCTCAAAGTGAGTTGGGTTGCCTTCCCAAGTTGCCTGGTAACATGCAGGTAACCCCAACCCTTTATTATCCACCGATCCTTTTCGAACGGTTGTAAGAGATCTTACACCGTGACTTGATGAGGCCGGATGGCGTAAATGTTGGTACCGAACACCCTGGTCTCTTTGTTTTTCTCGACTCCGACCAGAGTTCTCCCTCAGGTCTTAATGCATCGAGTTAGCTTCCTTTAGATCACAGCCACATAGTACGGCAGGAGCTTCACAGAACAAATTCTGCGCTAATCCCTGTATTGCTTAAGGGCTACAAGCCAAGCACTAGAGATGGTGTTGCACAATTCCACAGCCCGTAGATGAATCTCAGTGGGAGAGAAAATGAGCCACCTCGCTTTCTTACTTTGCTCTTTTTGATTGCTTTTCTGTTCGCCATGTCTCTATGTGAAATCTGTGTAACTTTCTCTTTCATTTCTCTTCTATACTTTCACTTTCCTAGCAGCATGCATGTGTACATAAACATATCATTACTTGGGTGGCCTCATCAAAATGCTCCGTTATTGCTGTGTTGTCTGTGTTAAAGCATGTGTATGATGTGGGAGGCAGTAAAGTCAAATGAAAATGGATATATTGATGGATGGAGGTGAGAGAACGGCAAAGAAAGAGAAAGTGTGTGCGTGTAGGTGCGTGTGTGTGTGTGTGTGTGTGTGTGTGTGTGTGTTACCAATGTAGTCAGCATGGAATAAGATAATCACCTTCCTCTAATGATGTGGCCGCTCATCGCCATGGGCAACCGCAGCCCACGGCACTCTGATGTTGACAATCACCGCTCAGACACACACACACACACACACACACACACACACACACACACACACACACACACACAGACATCAAGACGCTCACAAACGTGACGGCCAATTAATGAGAGGGATGGGATCGAAGAGGAGGGAGGAAGGGAGATTCAGAATTGTGCCATGCCTCATTGTCAAAACTCTTAAAGTCTTTTTTCTCCCATTCGCTAATTAGTGTCTAGATGTCCCTCACTTGCTTTCCCTGCGAGGTGTGCATGTGCATCTGTTTGACATCTACAGTGCAAACTCTAGTCTTTGCCCCCCCCCCCCCCTCCTCCCACTCATCCTCCCTTCTGCTAATTGGGATGAGATAAAGAAAATGGATTTTCAAATTCAGCCATTGTTTCCAAATGGGCATTGCCGCTTTGGTGTTTAACATCAGAGAACATGTATGCAGACATGAGGGCAGTTTTGCATTTTGTGCATGATCAAACATATTGATTATCAGAGGAAAAGCCAGGCCTGCCTCTGGCTGATGCGTGTGAAAGATGCACTGGGTGGCTGTTCTTCTTTCATGCCTTCATGTTTGCTGAATCGAATGTCCATACAGGTTTTACGAGTGTGTACGAATGGGACAAATATGTGCAGCAGTTATACGTGGAGCCGCTCGTAGCTTCAAGCGACAGTGCTGATGAGGCTTCATGTGGTGGAGGGTTTTTTTTTTTCCGATGCTCCAATGACGAAGTGAATCCTCAGTCTGCAAAAGCAATGCATTAACCCAATATGACACTGAGAGAGTGGGTATATGTGTGAGGAAATGTCTTGTATCCTCCCTTCCTCACTTAAAGGTCACTGAATCATTCGCTTTAACGAAATCAGCAAATAAATACGGACACACACACACACACACACACACACATCAACACAAACCTCCTCACGCTGCAAATGACTGTAGATCAAGACTGACTCCCCAAACAGAATGCAGTGATATGGAGCCAATCAATTGTAATGCCTGTTGTACTGTATTTAGACACATGAGCAATATGGAAGCAGGAATATGCTAATTTCAGCCGAGGCAGCCAGTCCGCAACGAATGGTACGCCCATTGGTTCTGCTGGTGCGCTCACTGACAGGTTGATGGCGGACAGTTATATAAAATCCTCTCTTGTTTGTTTATTCTTTGCTCTCACTTGAATGAAAATGGTTCATTAAATTTAAATAGATAGTATAGCAAGTAAAAAGGGAAGACATACGTCCTTTCTCTGTTTTGATGCTTTCCTCCCTCCCTCTTCCTCTCTGCCGCTCTCTGCCTCCTCTGGAAATACTTGTCATTGTAATGGAGCTGTTTGATGGTGCACTTTTTTGATGATGTGTTCTCTTCCATGTAAAGCATCTGACACAACTGCTGCGTGTTTCTTTGAACGGCTGAATTTTAAACTCAATTAGCATTGTAGTGTAGTAGTGTGAACACAAATACACCCACACACACACACACATACGGGGATGCACAAGGACATAAAAGCCAGCTCGGTTTGCACTCACACTAGGCACTGGCACAAATTAGACTGTGAAACACACACGCACACACACTTGAGTGGTGAAGCTAATTTGCCCGAGCGGACCTGAGTGAAAGGAATAATGAGGCTTTGATGACTTCACTCGAAGAGCCTCGCTCCACCATGACATCATCTGTGACCTTGCGATGACCCCTACACTTTGCTCTGATTCATTCACCACCCTCCTTGTGTGGAGATCTGCACTTTTGATTGCCCGAATACCACTGCGTCAGATAAAGTGACACGTGTCAAATCAATGTCGCCACACTTATTTCGATGCATTCGGGTCAATTGATCTGCAAGAGCTGATGTGCTTTGGTGAGAGAGAAATTCAAAGCACTTGCAAGGGCTTCACATGTAAAGGCTCGCTCATTTAAACGTGTAAACCGACTCTAAATGCCTGTTGAACGACAGCTGAAAAGATCCAATATGGTTCTATGCTCATAAAGGTGTCCTTTCATTCAAGTGTTAAAATGGGGCCACCTTAGAGGTCCCACTTGTTCTCATGCAACAAGGACCCTCAGAGAAACAAAAAAAAAGACAAAAAGGGAACTGTAGCTGCTCTTTCTAATGCTGAAACTCCCACAACAGTTAACATGTTGGAATATCTGAAGTCCTGCATATCTGAATCCGAGCTGTTTAATGGGAATTGAAGTTTAAATTGAAGCACTTAAAGCAGTTAAAGTGTCAGTAAAAGTCGAAGCAGTGAAAGGGTTTGAAGTGTCTTTTGATGTTTGAGAGCCAGAAGGTGTTGACATCTGAATTGAAAGTTTGGGCATTGCATGCAGTTGAACTGTCAATTGTCGCGTAGAGATGAAACGAGTTGAACTGTCAGTTAAGGAGTAAGAAACGAAAGCAGTTGAAGTGTCAGTTTAAGCTGAAGCACCAGGGATAGTTTGAGAGCAGTGTAAATAGTCGGAGTGTCATTTTTTACGTAAGCAGCGACTCATTGGAGTTTGAGTATTTGAGCGGTGAGTAAAAAATTGTGTCATGGAGGCTTTAAACTGTTGACATTTCTGTTAAAGTTGAAGCCTCGCAGACACAGTGTGTCCATGATGTAAATATTAGAAGATGAGTATGCATCGCTAAAGGCAAGCAAGGTAATTAGACCTTTTGTTTTCGTTCCAAATTGTTTTCATGTTTTTATTTCTGTTTTCGGATACATGCATCTTCGTGGATCCAAAATATAGTTCAAACTAAACATGTCGGTGCAAAAACTTGGATTCACTCCTCATGGTAAACTGCCGGTGACCTTGGGCTGAACCTGATGAAGTGACTTCGGATGATGCTGCAACCCCTGTGTCGTATTACCAATAGTCTGTAACTGATGCGTGCCCTATTCATTCGCCTTGAAACAGCAATTGAAGACACACAATTGCAAGTGCACACTCACAATGGGGCAAAACAGCATGCATCATTCATTTCTGTAATCAGTGCGCCGTCAGTATATTTGTCTAATGATCCATAATGCATTAGCAGGCTTTGAATTGGGTTTCGGGTGAAGGGACGCGGACGAAAAATCACATTCAGAGAGTCACACATGAGCGTGCATACATTTCAAATATGTTCTAACACCCACACGTCTTCAAAATCTTCCGCAGGTTTGACTGAGAATAATAAGAAAGATACTGATTGTTTGGATGCTCCGGGGCATCATTGCGACTGCTATATTTACCAGCAGCGCTGGAATGAATTAATCATAACTTTAGTCATTCTCCAAATTGCCCGCTTGTGACTAGCGAATAACGGGGAGGTAACATGGGGCCACGCTGAACTCTGTCAAATTAGCTTTCAGGTCGTTGTTGTTGACGTGTTGTTGCTTTGTTTGGCTCCGTTGTTCCTCTTCTTCAGAGCGGAGCAATTTAGGCAGGGAAAAAAAGGAAAAGGATGGAGGCAATGCAGTAAACGAAAAGGCCCGGCGCAGGTTGCGGGGAAAGCGGAAGGAAGCAAGGAGAGGTTTAAGTTGTACAAGTGCAAGTTAGTGAGAGGGTGAGAGAGCTCATAGACGGTGAAATACTGATTGAGAGAATGTGAAAGGAGAAGAAAGACTCACTTACTGTATCCAGCTGCTGCCAAGGAATCGCCTAATGAGAACCGAGGGATCCTTTAGAGTCCAGGAAGAGAGAGACAGAGAGAGAGAGAGAGAGAAAGAGAGCAGTAGAAATCCTATGAAAAATGGTGCGCTGTCAGGTGAGTACTGGAGAGGAAGCTGGGCTCTTAAGTGTTTCACCCTGACCACATAGGATGTGTGTGCATGAGTGCACCCACAAAGACTGTGAGGCACAGCACAGCTCATCAAGTAAATGCATTCATGTAAGCAAATGCATACAGATTTACATGCAGTCACTACATGCAGTCCTGCACACAGATGCGACCGGAACACGTTGTTCACTTCTATGAAACCAAGTGAAGCAGAAAGAAGACTTTTGTTGTTTCCTTGATCATTCTCAACTTCCCCCTCGTGTCCTTTGCATACTTTTTTACCTTCCTTTCACCCGTCCGATGTCCTTCTCTCCGTTTACCTCCACTGTTCGACTCAGCGGTGCTCCCTCTGATTTATGCATGCACTTTCGTGCCAGCTTAAGAGCACCATACCACCACCACCTCACTTTATTGTGCAGTCTGCCGGCGTGCCCCGAGCTGGTACATTCTCTTGATTTGTGCACAGTCAGAACAGAGTCTAAAAGCCATTAAGACAGGAGATGGTGTGCTTGTTTTCCACCAAGTTGCCCCTGTGTGTGTGTGTGTGTGTGTGTGTGTGTCTGTGTGTATGTATATACGTGTGTCTGTGTCTACTTACAAGTTTTTCGTCCAGCATGTGGGGAGGATTTGACAAGGTGACAGTCACGATGTTAAAGCAGGTCTTGTGGAGGGCAACAGTGTGATACATTTCATTTAAAAGAGTTTCAAAGCATCGAAACGGTTACAAGTCGAACAAATTCAACAGTGTGCAAGAGCAAACAACAGTTACAACCAAAGAGACATCTTTTTTTTTTCTGACACGATGAGCATATTTTATTTTAGGTCAATATGAAAGGATTTGGTGCTCTCTGCTTTCCAGAAACACACATTTAGCGAAGCCAATGTCATTGCCATCTTTCACTACAATTACCGCCATCTATTTCAGAATGAAATTATCATAAGTATAATAACTGCATGGAATAGTCGTAGTGATATTCAGAAATGAGACTATGTGGACATTCACAGTCAATTAAACAATGTAAAGAATTACTGTGAATATTAAAATAGACGAACAATACGTCCATCTATAGCTGTCGTGATGCTGTGAATGGGAGAACTAAGGCTGAGCTATATGACTCAACCACTTACTTACTCTGCAATTAAGCTCTTACTTTGACTCTAAATTTGGCTTCAGTCTTGATCCTTAACCCTCTGCGGTCTTGTCAGTCGCCTCTGATTAAATGCACTCACTTCATACTTTTTTAAAGACTATTTTATTAAGATCATAAAAATTCAAGCCAACCAGAGATCAAACATCTATTGTATGTATGTAGGGATTTCCTTAGAAAAGTGTCATTCAGCCATTATAGTAAGCCGTCATTCTTATAATCCACCCAGGTGTTTTTTAATAAATTCCACATCGTGAGGCATACAGTTTCTCGGCATCAATCGATAACCAAAGCCCAGGTATCGGTACCCGGACTAAAAAAAGTCTGACCTTTGCCTCTCATCTGGATTAACTCTCATAGATCACCAGGGAAAAGCATGGATTTTCTCCCCTTATCTAGTTTTTTCCTTCTCTCTCTGAGAAAGCCTGACCCATGCAGTCTCTAAAGCTCCGTCATCTCATGTGAGCTTAATAGAGCTCCTTTCAGCAGGCAGGGTGCATCCAGCATTTACATTTGACATGATCTCCTTGAAATGTTCTTAGCATGATCCTTATGGTATGTATGTATGATAGGCATTCCACTTAACTGTAAGTGTTTATACTCGGGGTTATCACACTACTTCATGGTGTGAAGATAATCTGAACAGTACATATGGAAGGAAACAAGCAACTTTCATTCAACTTTCCCCTTCTGTTAAGCTGATGGAAATCCCCTATAGGGGGTTTGCAGAGCTGAAGTCAGTGTTCTGTTAATAGGATCTAATTGGAAACGGCTGGTGTTAAGAAAGTTGCTTGGGTTGTCTGTACCTAATCCTGTGGAAATCCCTAAGAAGTTAATATGAATCTATGTGCAATGGCCTAAATGTAAGGCAGCGGTTTGCAAAGGGAACGAAGCGTTCGGACTCTTTGGGTTTCGTAGTTGCCCCAAAGTTGAGAATACAGTAATACAAAGCTCTTTATAAATGTTAGTTAGATGAAGAAGTATTGTGTATGTACAGTTCATCAAAGTGACAAATAGGCCAACAACTGTGACTTTTACTTGCTGCTTTTTTATAGTGTATACTTATGTCTTTAAGTATTGCTTCGCTTCTGCGATATATATACATATATACATATAAGATGCACACACAGCAGCAGCGTCAACTGGTAAAGATGCTGACCAGGACATGCGCTGTGAGCCTTAATCTTTTAGCACAATATCATGAATGTTGAGACCCATTTACAATGTTCTCATTTCAGCCAAAAACATTTTCAACCTGTTGTTTAAACGTACATCTGCCACTGTTCTAACTAAAGTGTGCCCATTGAGAACAGAAAGAGTAAAGCGTGATTTATACTTGCCACATCCGTGACGTCAACGTGACGTCGCACCATCACCATCACCCTTCTCTGTGTTCTACGCAGAACGTTTTTTTTTTCTCTCCTGAAAATGGAAAACTTTGAGTAGCTTTGACAATGTCGGTTTGCCGCGAGGAGAAACCCATCTGCAGTATGATCCAAAAATGTCCACGTCGACTCATGTTCTTGCAGAAAGTTAAAAAAAAAAAAAAAAAGGCTTGAAGGGGATGGCGCTCAACTCAACTTAGAAATAAATAATAAAATGTATAATGCAAATACTGGTGTGTTTTTTAAATTCCATCAACTTGAGAAGCAGGTTCAATAGAGCCATTGCAGTTACTCGGGGCTGCTGTAGATTTTCTGTGCGGCAACTGCTGCCTCTGCTGTGTCTTAATGTTTCCTGACTGCAGTGGTCAGGCTAAACTTGTCCTCTCCTGGCCTGGTATAAACTGACTTTACTGCTCAGCCCTGTGAGGAATCCTTGGCGCATGTCTGGCCCTAATTAATGCCCCTACTGCGGTCTCTTGTTAGACAGAGAGAGAGAGAGACCGAGAGAGAGAGAGAGAGAGAGAGAGAGAGAGAGGAAGTGAGGTAGGAGGGGGCAGATAGCGAAAAGGCCTATCAAGTATTGATTGTATTTGCATAAAGAGCCGCAGTTGTTAAATGCCCCGCATGATCCCGCTTGCTCTACAGACATGCGTAGGGGGAAAAATAAAGAGGGGCTGAATAAGAAAGAAAAGTGGTGATTAGAGGCAAGAGAATACACCAATCTCCCGCAATGCGACATAGCCTGGACCCCTCAATCAAGCCGTCCCAAGGGCTACGCCACTACTTGTTCACTTTGTAATTTGCACCAATTATTGCCCCATTAGCGAGGCCCCTGTAGTAAAGCAGACAAAAGATAATGATGCTCTTCTGTTGAGGTGGTCATCAATACAATAGGTTCAACAAAACATCTGAGGAGGAGATCTGTCACGTGTGGTCACACTCTGTATATCAGTGGTGGCACTTAATGAATGTGGCTTTTTAAAAAGAGGGGTAACAGAGGGTAGTGCAAAGAGAGAACACAGGAGAAAATAATTGCTTCTATCCTTTCTTCCCTCGCTCCTCTTCATCTAAGCTGCTCTTTAGTTTGCATCCTATAAATCTCTGCAGTCTTGGCCCCTGGACGCTAGCTGAGGTGACCACTGGCGATCCTGTGTGAGGAGGTAGTTGTTGGGACTATATATGATACTAATAGTGGGTGTAGAAGTACATAGAGGGAGTCTGAGTGTGCTAAAAAAAAGTGTAACACAGCATGTGTGGGTATAGTGTATGTATTTTAGAACAAGTACATGAGGATATTAAAGCTTTACTGCGAACCAAGCTGAAGCTTTTGCATTTCTTAAGTGTCCCACAGTTGTTGCTAAAGAACAGTATTCAGATACGTTTGTTTTTCAAGCTAGAGGATGAACTCACAGAAGAGCTAAGCAAAATAATGATTTCTTGGCATTTACCAGGAAACAATAAAGTCTGGTAAATAATGAGTCTCAATAACTTGTCATTCTCTTTAGTTATAAAGCTTCATGTAACTTACGACAAGCATTACGATATGACATTGTGTACGATAAGCCAATGTCACCAGGCAATCATAATCAAATTCAACTAAATTCAAATGTATTTTTTCCCATGATACGTGCAATTTTATTTTAGTGTTTTTGTCTCTGTTCCCAGTAAAATAACTATAATATTATACAACTCTTTTGCCACATAGTTGCCACATAGTGTTAAACACACATATTCACTGTTACAGAAACAACTGACAATGTCCAGTCTTGTATTGATTTTGAAACAAATGAATCAATTTGCATTGACTTTGTCTGGCAATATTTTTCTACTGCTTTGAAGAGCTTCAAGTTACTTATTTGCTCTATCTGCTGTATGAATTTGCCAGTGTAGGCAGTAGCTAGAAGCGGATGAAGCTGTCAGTGGGAAAGTTTTTCTGAACTCGCAAACCTGTTGTGACTGCCGTCATTAATGTAGGCCCTGGTGTGTGGGGATTCACCTGCATATGTCTCAGTGTGTATCCCTGTGCAGTATGTGCACCACATATGTGGGCCACCATCAACATGTGTGTGACAGAGCATGCCTCTCCATGCACACGTGTTCATGAGTTGAACTTCATATTTGTGTTTGAGGGAGCTAGCAGAGCTGATCAGTGTCCATGCTGAGGGCTTTGTCACAGCTGACCTATATTAGATGAAAGCAGCTGGATCAGTGGCCTGCAGGGACAGCAAAAGAGTTGTGTTCTAATTATCTCTGCAGCTAGCTAGCTAGCGACACATCACACCCGCATGCACACACACGCACACACTCACGCACATACACACTTTTCTGCAAATCAATGGGAGCTCATGAGAGCATCTGCCGTGCTCCGCTTGACGAGCTACAGCGGCAGATCCTCCGTGTAGGACTGGTGAGGATACAGTGCCTCATGTCACACATGCATATTAAAAGCCTTGTGTGATCATGACTTTGGTCTCTTAATGCGACTGCAAATGACACAACTCTATTTTGCTTCGCAAAGTGTAGTTACGAGGTGAAACGCTGCTAAGTTAAAATCAGGCCGTCTTAGGGGAATTTGGGAATTGTAGGAATGCATCCAAGCATCTCGTCGACGATCCTTCACATGGATACAAAGTGTGCACATGTTTTTACAACTGCTGTTGCCATGGAGCCGCAAACTAACACACGCTGAGAGTGTGCGTCAGCTTTAATGTGGCACAAAATTACAGAAAGAAAACAGCCCAGGGAGCTAATGCTAACAGCAAGTAATCACGGGACTAATGCTAATGGCAGGGTAATGAAGTGTGGGGAACACCACGGCATTCTCAATTGCGACCACATTTAGCTCTCTAGCATTTAGCATTCAGATCACTGGGACACATCAAGGACGAACGCACAACGCTTTGTTCTTGGTATGACCACACAGTGTTCAGTGACGAAGGTTAAGACGGACCTCAGAGCATGCTGTTATGAAGGCTAATTAATAGTTATGAAGCACATGCATCATTAGGTGTATTTATACATATTTTACCCATTAATGTGTTGTATTTTACACAATGTCAGGACATAGTTGACACAGTTATTTTTGTTCAGGTGTCAGCATGTGTGTTTTGGTTTTGTGATTTTACACATTCTGCTAACTTTAAAAGATAATTGGACTCAGCACACACTCAATTAATTTGTTAGTCTTTTAGTCCTCCCCTCCTCTTCCTCTTTTTTTCTGCCTCTATTCCTTTCCTTCCTTCCCTAACTCCCAACCCTTTATATCTATCTCTTGCTCTCTGCACACGCTCTCCTCATATGCTCTCGTCGTCCCTTCATTTGTGGGTTCAGGGCCTATATAGTGCTCCAGGCAGGGGAGCTGCTGCCTGAGCCAGTGAAGCTTCTTGTTTTGGGACCAACGAGCCCAGCTGCACATTTTCCACCACAGTGCATTTTCAGACACCGCCGGGGACTATTTTACAGGTCGGAGCTTATGGGGGGTGGGTGCTTTTCCCATGACAGACGGACAAACTGTAGAGAAATGAAAGAGAGACAGAGCTTAACGCTTTCTTCCAGGTACGATAATGTTTGTAGAAGACTCACATGAGCTGATTTGTTAGCTTGCCTGATGTTTTTCTTGTTTTCTTTGTCTTTCTGCAGAGTGACTGAAAGCAAGTTATTCAGCCGCCAGTTCCTTCCTGACGACATGGAGCATCATTTCCTGATGAGACTGTGGTTAGTAGAGTTTATTTATATGCGCGCGCGATCCTCGCAGCTACTTGCCACCTGTACCCCCACATATAAATACCACTTACGGCTTGTGTGTCCTTGAAATCCATCCCCTGGAGGAGTGCGTACGAGTTCCTGGTGGAACCTCTTAAGGATTAGCCCACGTCACTGGAGTGTGGATCAGGAGTGTGCCACTCTCTGTTCTCTCTTCTCAGCCGTTAGTGTCTGATGTGACGTGGGAAGCAGTATTGATTGAGTTACTCTCTGTTGATGTTTTTCTTTTAAAGCTACACTCTCCACATTCATGGCCAAACACTAGATACAACTGTTGTACTCGCCACGCGTGGGTTGGGATCGTGACTTTTCAGAGGTCACAGATGCTCCGTTATGTGGTAACACTGACATTGATGCGACAAAGTTGGCCTTACATTGTGGAAAATGACTGATGGAGAGAGTAATACAGAATGAGAGGCGAGAAAGATGGCTGACAAGTGCTGGCTGGCACAGTAGTAAAGTAAAAAATAGCAGGCAGGGCCGACTGATTGTGCTGGCCCGAGGTTGTACTACTATTCTTAGCCCAAGTCTCCTCCTTTCCTCACTCGTCCCCCCTCTTCCCTCCCTCCTTTCCCCTGAGTCTTTTGTTACGGCTCAGACGCCATCGCTCTTCAGTCAATCTGGTGTCTGGGAGCACTCTGCATCTATATACGCTTCCTCTCTAATTGGCTAAAACCATTTAACTGTCTCCCATCCATCGACCTACCACCCATTTCTCATTTTGTTTATTTAACCTCCCCGCTCACCTGTTTATCCATCACCAACTCAGCTCAATCATGTATCACTATTTTTTTTTTCCAGAGTTGGATTTACTGATCAGTATGGAGTTCTGAAGCTTTCAATCATTTATAGCAAGAGAGACTGAGAGAAAACTTGTCCTCTGTGTGGATGTGTGCATGTGTGTGTGCGTTTTCTCTGATGTGATGGTGTGGCGAATTGGTTGTACGGTTCGACACAAGTTAAATCACAGAATAATCCAAATGTAGTGGCAAGAACCGGAAACCCTTAGCAGTGTTGCTACAATGATATGCCATGTCGGCCATTGCTGTCAGGGGGACTGCAGGCAATTCACTTCTGACAGTGTGTGTGTGTGTGTGTGTGTGTGTGTGTGTGTGTGTGTGTGTGTGTGTGTGTGTAAAGCAATACACGGTAAGGTCAGGTCATAATAATAGAAAATAATAAGAAGAAAATGGACTAGGTGGAGGTGACAAATGGAGGCGTTTCCTCTGCCGTGTCCGTCACTTTCTATATGTTGATGTTGCACTCTGAATCACCCTACTTATAACACAGCCTCTTACCAGATTGCCTTTAGTTGAACTCATGACTTCATTAGTTTATATAGGAAGTGTATATTGTTGCTATGGTAACTTGCATTATTCTGAGGTTTCTACGAAGCATTTTGTAAAATATTCGATGATTCTTACAATATGAAATGTGTCAAGATGTAAATATACACTTTTTGTAAGGGGTCTCAAGCT
>NW_027175865.1:13136107-13156107 GCF_023055335.1 Clinocottus analis
ACATATGCATTCACACCTATCTTTATTTACTTACAAACATCCCACGGCCAGAAAACAGGCGGGGAGTGTCCCCAACACGAAATAGGGTCCGACCCCGTCTCTCTGGATGCACTCAGGGCCATCGCCGCTAATGTTGCCACAAATTTCAGACATAATCATCCGGCGACGGAGTTGGCAGCACTTTAATTTGATCTCTGTCAAAGGGGGGTTTTTAGTTCCTGGAGCTTTCAGTCCTGGATTGTCAAATATATGTGTAGAATTAACGCCGGCAGTCAGAGAGTCTTAAAAGTGGTCCTAAAATAAATGAAAAATAAGTGAGCATTAGCATTCCACTTTTTTTTTTCTCACCCATGCCAGCAGTGCAGATCTCAGTGTGACGATGTTAGCCTACCAGTTGGTTTGGTCTACGGCTTTGATCCTGAAATACTGCAAAGACTATTGGCCGTGACATTCGGTACAGATAGCCCACGTCACGATTCCCAAAGGATGTATCCTAATGAGTTTGGTGATCCCTTGAGCTTTCATCTGCTGCCTTCTGCTGTCATCTGCGACTGTGGCTCGGAAGGTAGAGCGACTCGTCTCTCAATCAGAAGAACAGCGGATCAATCTAGTCCATGTCGATGTGTCCTTGGGAAGGACACTTAACCCCAAATTGCTCCCGAAGGCTGTGCCATCGGTGTGTGAACGCTGAGCTAGATCCGGATTGGCAGGCGGCACCTTGCATGGTAGCCCCTGCCGTCAGTGTATGAATCGGTGAATGACATGTAGTGGAATAGGTCGGAAGACTAGAAACATGCTGTACAAGTCCATTTACCACATACACCATATATACCACTATGTCTTCGGTGAAATACCTCATTAGCTATTAACTATTAATAAAGTCTCATGGCTACTCAGAAGTTTTATGTCACAGCCCTAATTCAAACAAATGGACTGTAATGATTATAGTCTATGGTGGTGTTAGCATTTGGTTTTTAAAAAGTCTCTTGTCACCATACTATCTTTGCATGGTTTCTATCAATTATCTGATACTAAAGTGCCATTTCTTAAAATGTACTTTTTTATCGCTGTACCATCAGAATTATATTTAAGTCTAAGTGACACATTAAGTGTGAATCCATACATATCATTTGACTATTTTTATGTATCTTAATGTACATGCATGTGCTGTAAGCGTGCATTCTGCCTTTATTCATATTATAAAAATGTGTCTCAGTAGATTGATGTGAGGTATAGATGCTCTATAGTCAAATTGTTTGATTTAAACCAGACATGCAAAAGGAGTTGCAGCTCTTCTCTGCATAGCTAATTCCCTTTGATCCTACTTTGTGAATGCTTAATATGTAAAAGACACTCAATAATGACTCTGCCAATTACATGCACATCAGAGGATGATATGTGTTGCAACTACAGATTAGCAGTAATCCTGCCAAGATGTGATTTTTTTTTTTATTGTGTTCGCTTAATCAACTAACAATGCTGCTGTTATGCTTTGATTGATCCTGTTTTGATGGTGAGTTCATGTTTACATTGATTTGAAGAGGGGGAGTTAGGTGGATCCATGAGCTCTCATAGGATTTCAGAACAATATCGACTAATGAATGTGTGCATATTGTAATGAATGCGCATCGTAATGAATGAATGACCGTGTTTATACACTGAGGGTTGATCTTGGTCAGTAACATCTGTCTTTCTGTCTCTCTGCTGACTAAGAGCAGCGAGATATCTTGTCCTTTTCCCTCTCCTCTATTCCTCACACATCCTCTCATTGATCATGCCAACGAGTGACAAGAATGCAGCGTTGAGATTTTCGAGGGAAAGTGAAAACTTCCTGGCGTTTTTATTTTTTTCCTCTTGTCTTTCACTCCATCACTGCTGCGACATTTTTTTTCTTTCTCTGCCAACCTCTCGCCATCGTGCACACGCTAACAAACACGATCACATGTGACATTTTCCAAAAAAAAGTTTGCAAAAGAAAAGCACTTCCTCATTTGTCATTATCACCTTATCAGCTGCAATCATTCTCGCTGCATTTCATTTTCAGTTGCGAATGAGTTGCTGGTGCAGGTAATAAGTGGGTTTGAGCCTGAAACAGATCAGATTTGTCACAGAAAGCAGCTGTTAAAGTGAGGAAGGTGCAGCTCTGAAGCTGTAAAAATCCACAGATTCACCCCTTTCACACTGTGTGTGTGTGTGTGTGTGTGTGTGTGTGTGTTTGTGTTTCACACATGAGTGACTGTGTGTATTGTGTCTACGTGGAGGTACTTTCAAATTCTAGTCACTCACAGCATTTATGCTCCCACAGTGACCCGCCTTGCCAGGTTCAGCTGAAACAACATGTACTTGAAAGACCACAACACACACACACACACACACACACACACACACACACACACACACACACACACACACACACACAGGACACATGTACGCTGACTGATCATGTGAGCATTAAGGGTTTTAATTAATTGATCTAAGAAGAATTAATGTACCGTATTTCTTTGAATTATGCATAGACATGAATGTAAGCTGGCATCACTTCTTACTCCCTATGAATGCAGGAGTCTACTCCCCATCCACTGCAGCAACATCACAATAGGAAGTCTCAACAATAAACTTAATTGGAAGAGAAAATAAAGGTGAACAACATGGAAATTATTACCCGACCTGCTGGTTGACCTTTTATTTTTTGTCATTCATCATCTGATTCTCCTCATTTCCTGTCATAGATTACTGTTGACTTCATGGAAAGGCTTGAAATGCAGGCTCAAAAAATGTCCCCTCATTGAATATGAAGTAAATATATAAACCCTGAAATCAACTCGTTGATCAGCAAGCATTGTTGATTTGGTTGACTTTTCATATGATAGAAATGTAAAACAAACCCAATCAACACTGGTGATTACTTTTTAGTTTATTTTTGTGGAGACACAAAGGGAAGAAGAAAAAGATAAAAAGAAGGCTTTGTGTGACAGTGCAGAGGGAAAAGAAAGTGTTGATGCATCACTGAGCCGCCAGCCTCCCTGACACTTGACTTTTTCCTCTTCTCTCTTATTTTATATTCTACCCCTTCGCCTCGCCACCACATGTCTTCCACCACACTCCCCTCTTCTCTCCGTCACCCCTTTTTCTTTCTTTTTTTTTTCATCTCCGTTCCCCTGACTGTGCCCTGACACTCCAAAGCCCTGCTCCCCTCATTAACTCTCTTTCATGGGGCTGCAGATGACAATAATTGGTTTGAAAACAGGAGACAATGGGATACATGGATTATCCCCGGCTAACACCCACCACCACCGCCGCTACCCCGTACCCACTCCTCAAGGACAGCGCTGTTCTGCATTCTCCCCTCCACTTCCTGTCCTCGTCTCTCCTGCAGACAGCAACTCCGCTTGTCCTTTCCTTTCCTTCTCCTTCGTGTCATAATTGCTTGTTGGTCTCCTCTCTTTTGCCCCCATCATTCCTTCACCCCTTTCCAAACTTTGCGTTTACCCTCTTGAACTTTACCATGCACAAACACTTTCTTATTATCTCTCTCTTTTTGGCTTCCTCTCACCCCTTCTCCTTTCTTCTTTGTTCATATTCTCTCAAAGAGCTGTAAGATGAGTCCCCCATAGGGATAAAACTTCTGCTCCTGCCAACAGAGTGGAAGTGACATTACTGACACACACACACACACGCACATACACGCACACACGCACACACACGCAGGAAGAGAGTTCTGTGAAATTATAATGACATTTGATTAAACACTGTGACTAATGTGATGTCATCTATCCAAGGAAACTATGAACCTGTGACAAAGTGATGCAGGAAAATGGAACAGTGAGAGGGCAAAGAAAGGGAGGGGAGAAGGGGTGAGATAAAAAAAGAAGGACGGGAGAGGTGTGAGGGGCTATAAAAGAAAAAAAAAATAACAAATGGTACATCATCAGCCAAGTTCACTTCATGCCAAGTAGCAGAGCAATGTCAAGAGTTGCCGTTCCACTCCTTATCTTCATTACCATGTTTTCCCCCTGTCATTCTATCACTTTGTCAGTCACCTCCTCCTCCTTTTCATTTGTCCTGAAGTCTCTCCATTGCTCTGGCTTATCCTCCTCTCTCCATCTCTTCCCTCCGGTGAGGGCTCTCAGGTTTCGGCTGTAACTGCTTTAGCGGAAGGGATAATGGTTTGTAATTCACTCCCAGCTCCTCTCTGCTGGTCAGGAGGCCCACTCATGTACAAGTAGAGAGAAGTAATCAGTGTGGATGTGTGTGTGTGTAAAGAAAAGCACTTTTTCAGCCACAGTCTGTGAGGGTGTGTGTCTTTGTGCGTTTCATTTATTCTGATTGCGTTCATGCAAATATATGCCTGTTTGCATTATTTGTGTCATAATGCGCATAGAGAGCCTTTCAACCCTACTTCCTGTGTGTGTGTGTGTGTGTGTGTGTGTGTGTGTGTGTGTGTGTGTGTGTGTGTGTGTGTGTGTGTGTGTGTGTCAGTTTATAATTCACAAGATGCTCTCTGGGGAACATCTCATATGTTACGTAACACCATGTCAAAGTTAAATGCCCCTTACAACCAGGAATAATGAGCACACACACTAATGCGCAGTCTGTTGATGATGCAGTAAGTGGGAAGCGACCCCCCTCCGCCCCTCTCACACTGTGCCACCACGGTGCAAGACTCCAATACTCCACCTCCCTGGAGTATGAATAATATAGGGATCCCATATGTGTCAGCTTGTAAAACTAGATCACCAACTGTGGGCCCGAGGAAGCTCGCTCTAAGCCCAAGGGTGCCCCAGGGCCTCGGGGTGGGGGGTTGGGTTGAGGCTAAGCACGACCAGGCGGACTGTCCACAAACACACGGTGGGGACTGGAGGCCAGAGCATCTCAAACAACACTGCCCTTTTACCCATCATTACTCTCGTAGCGCAGGACTGGAATTATGCTTTATTATTGTGCATGTGTGTCTTTTGTGTGTGTGGTTTGTTGCATACAGAAACACTTTTTTTTTGTATTTCAGGACAAGGAGTCAGCTTTTTATGTCTTTTGTCAAAATATATATATAAAAAAACGATAAACTGGCTAAAGTTAGACTTTACTGTTTTAGTTCAGTCTAACAATTCTACTCTACCAACTGTTTTTAGTCAAAAACATCTAAAAAAAAAACATAGTGAAGCATTTCTTGTTTAAAGAGACAGATATTTCCCTCAGGAGTTGGTGGTGACCAAAAACAGAGCTGAAAGGAGAGAAAGCGCGAATAAAGAAACTCAAATGTGTCCGTTGGACAGAAAGACGACCCCATATGCATGATCATGGTGCTCTGCTGGATGTGTGATAATTAACAGTTTGTTCCCACTTGAATGTGATATTAAATAACTTATTTAAAGAATACACCGCATT
This sequence comes from Clinocottus analis, assembly GCF_023055335.1. Lineage (NCBI taxonomy): Eukaryota > Metazoa > Chordata > Actinopteri > Perciformes > Cottidae > Clinocottus > Clinocottus analis. The sequence continues at coordinate 13,141,493 of NW_027175865.1, forward strand.
ATAGCAGATACTGCTGTCTTAGCTTTTTTCCCACAAAAAAAAGTTATCCTTTTCAACTCTTCAACCATATCCATTGTAATTTTAGAACACTTTGGATACAAGGAAACTGTTCTACATATAGCATTTCTTCCCCATGGTGGTGAAACCTAAAGAATAAATGTCCACAGGGACCAATTTGTGCTACAGTAGCTATTTCTGTAATTCAATCATTATATTTTAACCTGTAGATGTCAGACAGGCTGTCTGCTAGTGAAAGTTCAGTGTCGCTCAGATTTGTCTAAATTATTTTTCCAATACTCAGAAAGTGAATGGTACTGTCACTCTGTTTTCAAAAGGAGAAGTGCCCTTTTCACTCCGAATATGTAATACTGTTTTGTCTGCACATCTTCAAATTCAGCATATTGGTAACATTGCTCATTTATTCTTCACTCTATTATTCATAAGAATGACGTCAAAAAGTTTGATTTTGTCACAGAGTGTGTATACCAAGACAAATCGTTCTTAATAAAAGACATATTAGAACATTAAATGGTTCAAAAGTGTTTTTGTCTCAGATGAACACGTGATTGTTTGGGAGTTGGCAAATTGAAAAAATTTAAATATTTCAACACTCCTTTATTAAAAAGTCCATGAATGAAGCCCGGACAGTTGCCTGGATAGTTAAACAAATAGCTCAACATTTGAAGAAATAAACTTCTTTACTTTCTTGCCGAGAGTTAAATGAGACAGTTGATACCACTCTCACATTGGCGCGTTAAATGCAAAGCTACAGCCTGCAGCCGGTGCGCTTAGCTTAGCATAAACATTTGAAACAGGAAAAAGCTAGTTTTGACTCAGCATTTTGGGTCTAATACAGACTAAACAAACCCGATAGAAACTGTTAAGTGAGCTTCTGAGGTAGGTGGACATGGTTAACTTTGAAGAGAGTCCCCATGTCTTTATGCTGATCTAAGATGGCTACTGGCTATAAATTGATATTTACTGCACACGCATAAAAGTCGTATCAATGTTCAAGGTCCAGAGTGAATTTTCCAAATATGGCAAAAATATTTCAGCTGCATTCAGTAACTTAAAATTATACCAAAAAGGATTCAAAAAAATTCAAGCACCACTTATGGGACCTGATTTTGGGAAGTGTCTCGGGGCACAGAACCACGATCATGCAGTGCACCAGTACCGCCCACATCAGCGGTCCATCCAGCTGCTCCACTGCACTTTTGGTTTAAGCCCCCAGATTTGTTTTCTTTCCAATAGTTACTGAACTTATCAGGCTCTGACATGGGTGTGTTGTCGCTGTCACGGTGCTGGTCCTTTCCTGTGTTGCCACAGAGGTGGAGAGTTGCGTTGTTTGTCGAGATGTGCTCAGAAATTCAATTTCACAGCTCTGTCTCAGCTGAGAGCTGGAGGAGCATAAGGAGAGAGAGGACAGTAATTGAAAGGCAGTGGAGCTCATCCTGTGTCCTCCTCTTCTACTTTTATTCCTTTTGTCTACATCTCTCTTATATTTGTGTGGGCATTTGTGTTATCCCTCTTTAATGTCGCACACTGAGTAATATCTCTGCGGCAATGGTCATTTTTTGGATGCTCCACGGAGTTATCTACAAACTAATGTATTATAAACATAGATGATGGTGCTCTCTCATTTTTCCAGGCTTGTGTAGCCATACAGCAGAAAACTGCCACAGATTTGTCCAAAAATGTGGTTTGATGTCTACTTTGCTTTGAATCAAAGCTCTTTACTGAAATCAATGATTGAATTACCTGTGCGACAGCAGAAATAATCATTTTAGCCACATGAAAGAACTTCAATATGCATGGGAAGGTACATTGTAATCCCAGTTAATTTAGATTTGGGTACACATCTTTCTTTAACAGTGGTGATAAAACTGAGTGATTTTAAAATACAAAAAAATAAACTTTATATATGCGGTATCCAGGAAAAAATTAGACGTGGATCCGCAAGTTTGCCCTCAAATTCACTGTCAATGGCCCAAATCCAGTTGGTATGGTAGGATTATATTATAACATGAAATAACTTTTTTAAATATGGAAATTATTTCAGCCATCAAAAGCATAAAAATAAAACATACCATCTGAAATGAAAGATAATTGCACATTTAATGAATTTGGTTAACATGTTTTTTTTTTACTTATCTGGGTATGGGCTCTCTCTTCATTGTGTCACAGGACTGTGAACCAACGAGGGCTTTTAGTTCATATAACTAGGTCTGAATGAATGTTTTGGCTGTGATTTTGGCAAGAGACGAGATAGGGGGAGACGGAGAGAGAGGGAGAGTCACACTGCATAATTCAGAAGGGATGGGAGATTATGCACCATCTGTGTCCATATCCCAGTGGCCCTGTCAGAATTGATCCACAACCCTTGACCTTTTCAGATACTCTGGGTGTTTTCCACCCGCTATGTCGTGCGCGGTGTGTTAGCGTGCAGCCGTGTGGGTGTTTGTCTTTCTGTGTGTTTTGAGCATGAGTCAGCCTGCTGCTCGCTAACCTTTCCACCGGATTACAAAGTGCAGGTCAGATACACGCAACTCTTTTTTTGGGGGGTTTTATTTTGTTGTCACTCAAATTAAAGGTCAAGCATTTCTGCTGGAATGTCTGATATTGCTGACATTAAATACACGACGTAAATAGGTCATGTGAAGTTAAAGGAAAAGTATAGAACTTTTTTGGGTAGTGCAGTTTATTTGCTTTCTTGCAGAGCTTTAGATGAGAATACTTATTCCCCTACATGTGGTAAATATTAATCTAAACTCAGCATGCGGTTATTTTAGCAGTTAAAGAGTAAAGACTGGAAGGGGGGGAACCTGCTAGCGTACTCATTCGTACCATCGCTGTGATTCTACCAGCAGCGACTTCATGAAGTCACTGCATGTGGTCAAGGAAAAGCACAATACACTTTTATAACATATTAATTAGTGCACTTTAATGAGTAATCTTCAGTGAGCTTTTGAACCTTTTTTTTCCTTTATATTTAAGGGTTATTTCAGGATGAGAAGATCATACCATTATCACGTCTGTACGCTAAGAAGGTGGAGCTCACCTTGTTATACACTTTGTTTTTGTACTGGATAAATACACAAGATACAATGTACTGCTGGTGGGCGGATTGTGTTACTACTTAGACCAGCCTTTATGCTAAGCTAAGCTAACCGCCTGCCAGCTCCATCTTATATTTATCGAACAGATATGAGAGGCTTATTGATCCTCTTATATTACATCTGGCAGGAGAAAGTGTATTTAGTTTTCAGTAAAACTGTCTAATTTAGGCCTTCAATTGTGTTGACTCAAAGCTATTTATCTTTCTTTCATCTTTACAATTCCAAGCGTACATTAAAAGGTGTTGTGCAACACAAGAACAACCTGATCCTGTGTGCGCTGTGGCCATAAGAAACTGTTCAAACAGAACATTGTTGTACAGTCGGCCTGTAGAGAACTGTACGGCGCTCAATAGAGTGAAGGCTGCTGTAGCTGCATGGCTTTGAGCTGAGCCCGCGGATCATTAAAGTATGCAGTCTGCAAGGGCACACCTTTAGCTTTCCTTTGTATCGTACCACCAACATTAGCTCGTACCATTTTGTGGACGAACACCTACGGTGTTGGCGGTATTACCCATTCTATCCACAACATTGAGATGATGATGATGATGATAAACGAGGTGACTAATCATGTTCTTTGCGTTACCCGCATACTTCATCTCCATGAGACAGGGGTTGCAAATGATCTCGTCCTAATCAAGTTTGTTCATCCCATCAGTGTTACCCTAAAGAAAGCCCAACTTCCGATTAAAAGTATGCCTCTCTGTCTTTCTTCAGTGCTTTCCCCAGCAGTCCGTCATCGAGCTACATTTGTATTCTTTACGGCATATTGGTTAACTTGCTGTCATCCGAACATACTTAATATTAAGGCGACCACAAGGAGTCATGAGGAAGTGATTCTCTGCTCAGCCCAAACGGTAGCAGAATAACTTAGAGAGTTATCAATACTTGGCAAGTGTATCAGTAGCATGTTACAAAAGGAAACCCAATAGCCATATTGATTTTTACTGTGGCGAAGGACTTTATGTCACAAAGGAGATCTCAAAGATGAAGTGTTTCCTTTCCGATTCCTGCAGTCATTAAAACGTCGTGACTTATTTACCATGCTGCCTGCATTTATTCGCCCGTCTGCAGGAACACGACACAGAAGGTGTTTTCAGGTGAAAATACCACTCTGTTTTCAATCTCATGTTCCCATTGCAGATTGGGACAAACTAATCAGAAGCAACTCACTGTCTCCTGCTAATAACAGACCGTGCTTGATGGTCTCGTACCAGTGTTACAGAATACAGCTCCTGACCATTAGTGGAGGATTGTGAACGGAACAAAGCACTGACCTTTAGATTCTGATTTACCTTTTTTAATGAATATATTTCCTCTGGAAAAGATGAACCTTTGGCTCAGGAAATCTCGCCATACCCTTTTGGCTCCATCCAAGCTGTACATTGATGTGACATTGTGGGTTAAAGGGCAAAATAAACTATTTTTGTGTTTCCGAATACTGAAGTTTAGTGTGTTCAGCTTACAGTAGCAGGACAATTAATACAACATGAAAGTATATGATACTTGATATTTTCCACCTGCATTGTATATTATTTCTGTCTCTCTTTTATGTGTTGTGAAAAACAGCTCGAGGTCAACTGTTCAACTGGGCGCGGCCTTCCCGTAAGCGCAGTTGAACGCCTCTGAGGGAGCAAATCGGCTGCGTGATGAGCTTGAACTGAAATGATGATCTCACTGTAATTCTCGCCATGGCTGGGATGTTTGAATACAAAGTACGACATGAAAGGCCGGGAGCCTCGTCTCTCACGCGGCACACATCAAAGCGCAGACAGGCGAACGACACCGCTCGTTCCTCTGATCCTCGAGGAGTCACGAATGGGAATGAGTGGTTGACAGTGCTCCTTAAATTGCTACGTCTCCCCACCGGAGCGATTCCCCCGCCTCCTCTCTCTCTCTCTCTCTCTCTCTCCCTCTCTCTCTCTTATGATTTTATCTTTCGTTTGATTGACTTTTTCTCTGCGCGTCACAGCTGGCTGAGAAGTAAAGGCCGTTAAGGGTTAGCATTGATGCGATGGGGCCAAATTGTTTCGCTTTCATGGTGCCCTTGAAACTTAGTGAGGCGACTGTATGTACACAAGAGGAGGTGAAAAAACATGCATGGCCAGACGGACACACTTGAGGGCACTGTTTGTGTGTTTGTGTTTGAATTTGTGGGATAGGTAACGCTAATGTGTTGTAAATTCCTTCCTGATTGTGATTAATTAGATGATGAGAAGTGTGCGCTGACAAGCTGCTTATTCTGATTAGAGACATCGGCTTCCTGTGAGAGGCAGAACTAACGAGGCTCGTGAACCTCAACGCCGAGCTTTCTTAACACATGTGCATCTTGTCTGCACTCGCTTCCCACAGCTTTAGTTTTCTGTCACACCCTCGGCTTCATAAGTCAGTGGCTCCTTGCTTCTTTCTTTATATTTTCATCAAACAGTTGCTATTCTGGGTTTTAGTTAGTTTCGATACTCATAAATGTCCAGAAAAACACGGAACAAACATCTACTTAATGCACTAAATGACAGCCTCGCAACGATGCTGTTAAGCTGCAGTTAATAACTTTGTGAAAAGCTGAAAGGTAACACATTAAAGTGATACTTTTAAATGAAGAAACATTATCTTCCTCTTACAAATAATACATTTAATCCATAAACCCTACCAATTTATTAGTGGTGATGGTGCGTCATTTTATTTTACATTTGCAGAGTATCCGTGCTGATTATGACTGTTCTTTACTTAAGTCACTGTGTCTACGTTCCAGCAAGTCACAGATGATGAACATTTAGTTGATTTTGTTTGTTGCCTCATTCCATTGCTGTGTGAGGTTGGCTGATGGTGACGATGTCTCTGGAGTTACATAAATAGATTTTGTATATGCCATTATCAATTGCTCTCATCTAGCATTAGCTTTCAGAAGGAGTTGTGTTTCTGACCAGCTGACAAATGTAAGTCAAACATTTACACTCCTTTTAGCTCCGTGTTAGTCTCCATCTACTTCTGACAAACACATTGCTATTTAGCAGGTCGTGAGCTGTGGTTTTATCCGAGCTTTTTTGTGTCTTGTTTGCCTGAAAATTAAAACAATTAACCATTGTATAATGAAAAAAAATACCCTAATACTCATAAACATAGTACAATAACAGCCACGCTGGCTTAGCTGACTGTTGAATCCTGATTATCTTCAAACATCCGTGAGACAATTTTAAATTGAGTAATTTACAAATAGTAACTCAACATACCTACACCTTAGCATTCACATTTCTACACACGACTGAAGGCATGAAATCACCACACTGTTTCTATTCTAAAATGATTTTTAAATGATCTTTCTCACACTTAAAAATAGTTAACAGCATCCAGCAAACCATGTAAAAACCTATTCAACGTAGGCTCATTGTATCAGTCAGCCTGACAGTATGACATGCTTAAAGGGAACATATCATGCTCATTTTCAGGCTCAAAACAGTTTTTGGGGTTTCCACGATAATGTGTTTATGCTTTGACACACATTTTTCTCCGAGGTGGATTATAAAAGGGTTGTGCTCGATGCAGCAGGCTGTCTCTAACAATTATTGTTGGACATTTGTATATAGAGGAAGCATTATCCTAAAATATGACTCGGTAGACCAGATGGTATTTTGCAGAATGACATTTATTAAAAAGTAAGACCACTTGGACCTTTAAATCACCACTGTTCGAACACTTGAGTTCTTCCATGTACCACCATATTAAAACTAAATTGCTTTGTGGTTTCTCGGGTTCAACGGTGGGATTACATAAAATTACAAGTGGATTAAATATTGACAGAATGATTAATGATGAGTCTTTTTAGAATAATATTTGCAGTACAAATAAAGAGCTATATGAGTGTGCACTGGTCACAGACAAGAGGGGGGCTTAAGTTTTTCCTAATTAAGAGGAAAATACTGTTTATTTGTGTTTATTTGTCCCTGCATGGGTGTGCATCCGTCCCTATCGGACTTGTATAATCCTCCTCTCCCTTCCTGCCTTCAACCTCATGGCAGGTGTTCAGCTTGATTTCAAGCCTGGAGAGTGAAGACAATTAAAACATTTTTTTTTTTTAAAACACCAAAGCTACAACAAATACAATATTATTGCATTACAGTTGGACAATAATTCATGATGAAGGTTCAGAAGAAGTGTCTCCTTGCCTTTGAAGTGGTTACCTTTTGATTTTGGTCACATCTTTGGAGCTCAGCGCTCAATGCACCAATGATGCTTTTTTTTGTCTCCTTTATCTGGAAAGATCAGACTTCCTTTTTAGAAAATAAATAAATAAATAAAAGGATTTCCTGAATAAAAATAAGTTAAATTCCATCATGAAGATAATCGCAGCAGATGGCTTGGCTCCTCTGCAAATGTGTAAATTGGAGTTAAAGTAGATTTACCCGGCACTGTTTTGCTGAATATAGCTTTTCCCTCTGTGAAGGAAGGCTTTCTCAGCTGAGGACATCTAGCTCATCTGTTTCCCACAGATGGCTTGTCAGTCATTCAGTCAGCAACTCACCAGAGATCCAAAATTCCTCAAAAAGTTTTGCTTAGCGTGTCTCTCTCTGAGTCATCACAACTCTCTGTGTTTCTCTCTGATTATGGATATATCTCCGCGGGCTCATGGCTGTCTTCCATTGTTTCCATTGATGGGTGATGGGACACAGCATCCTCGCTGGCTCAATGACATGCAAACACACAAACAGACTCACACACAACTGTGTAGGCTTAAGAAGCTGTTTGGTCTTTATATAATGATAAGTCCCAAAGTCTGTGATTAAAAAAAAAAAGGCAGTTTGTGAAAAAAATAGACTGAAGGAGAACAAGTATGCATTATATGTTAACAGTGAAATGTTACTGTTGGAAACACAGCAATCATATATGCATCGTCTTCCATTATTACTGCAAGTCAGACAGGTAATCAAGGGGCTGTCTCCATGAGCTCTCTCCTCATTAGCTCTCGTTAGTGCGTTCCTCTCCACTACTTTCATGATCCGGATTATCTCAGGATCTGAAGTCGGGTCTACAAGAACACAGACTTCTTAGAAAAGCAGCAACAGACCTCATTTATCAAGTGAGCACGCAGCCAGATTTTATTATTACACTTTACTGAGATAATTAGTATTTATGAAGGAGCCTTTCTGATTCTAAATGAGGTATCCACTGTATTAAAATCTGTGACCCCCTGACCTTGAAAGACAGGAAAGACTGATTTAACAAGTTTAGTTGGCATGCATGCAGCGTCCCATTCAGCCTGTGAAACAGTTGCATTGTCTCAGCTTGGGCTTCACAGTGACTTCGATGTTTTAACGGGCAGACTGCAGTTCAAGCTGGGGGTGTGGCGTTTGAATGACAGGCATTTACCAGCCACGGGGTAACTGCAGCCAGTTGGAACAATCACCAATAACTCTTTTCATGTACATGTTGGCATGTGAGCGCTGCCTGATGTGAACCTTTTAATACTGAGTTCATATTCAGGAAGATACACGCTAATCAGAACAAAAATGTTAAACCTCAAACTTAACAATAAAGCTTTGTGAGCCTATAAAACTCAGCATTTTTCACCCTGAAAATGAACAAACTGGAGGCCTTAACAGCTGAGTGTTCGTACCACTCAGCACTACTGGTTTATGTGGATACAGGCAGCAATCCTCCAGATAACACAATCCTGTCCATGTAACTGTCACTGTAAGACACGGTACGAGCCTCCAGCACAGAATATGTCAATGCAATGGATGCAGGTAGGAGCCACGGTGCTCCTTCTGAAGATGACATGTATTTTTCAATTACTGTTCAGTGGCTTTTTTTTTTTAAAACTGTCGCAATTTATGTCGTAAAATGCATGCGTCTTAGTTTTAGCAAATCATTCTATTGTTTGTGCAAAATTACCAACCTTTAACTATCTCATTAAAGATAGTCCAGGGAACTAACAAGTATACGTTTTTAAAAGTTGAACATGTCTACATTTCTAGTTATTTACACATCACTGTCTCACTGCGGTCGCCACACTTAAAAAACAAAATGACCTTCTTTGCATTATTCATTCTGCATAACCTGCAATAAAAGTGCTTTCCCTGATCTTCCATTTGACAATTTCATTAGATCTGCAGACTTATTTTCATTGTGTCTGACAATTTTATCTCCCTGGCATTTTATTGAACCGGCAGTTTTCATTGCCGTAAAAAAATCAAAAAAGGCACAGCGAGCTACTAACAGCAAGAAAACACTGCAGTTCCCTTTTCTCCTGCATTCAAATCCTCCTGTTCTACTCCATTGAATTGATTGGAAATCTAACATACACACACCACCTGTAAATTTTGCCTGAGGCCGCTGCTTGAGTGTGTAAAGGCTGTTGTACTCCCGCTCTGGCAAAGGCCTTCTTTCTGTGGCAACTCTACAGACGATGTCAGTGTGACAGCAAGTGGGAGAGTTTCCACAATCTGGCATTTTTAAGGACATCACAGAGGTGGAACTTGTACTGGTTTCAACAATGGCATGATAAATGAGGGCTGTTATCAGCGCTGATTAATGAAGACTTCATTATCTTCTGTTTTGCTGCTTCTTTTCACTCTCGCTCTCATGCGGTCTCATTGTTTTGCCTGGTTAGATTGCGCCGATTTTGTACTTCATAATGAGACGGGGAACAATAGCCGAGTACTTTTTCCACTTCTCCTCCTTTGCAACACTTCTTCTTTTGTCTGCTTCCTCAATGAATGACTTCTGAATGTCACTCTTTTTTTTGTATTATCTCTTTCTCCCCAGTTTTCTGGGAGCAGTCCTCATTGATTCTTAACTATGAATGGTGACTTCAATGGATGAGAAGACCTTTCCATTTATAGCACACTTTTCACTGTGTTTGGTTTGTGGGCGGCTAGAAACCAAAACACCTATTTATAAAATTCAAATGCGTGTGTACTTCAAATGACATGACTAAATGTCAGATGTCGGCAGTGTTGGGTGACTATCTGTCTTTTTGAAGGAACAGCGCTTGTAATGCTACATGGCAGTATGCATATCCTATTAGATAGTATCTATTACAGAAATGAAATTACCTTAGTTAATTTGATTAGGATAATATTAGGCTATTAGGAATGTGCAGTGCTCTGTGCTGAAAATGAATTGAGTGAGAGGAATTATACATCCATGTGGCATACTGCATTTCAAGGCTCTTTTCTTCCTTTTCAAGTCCACCTTCCTTTGCTCTCTCGCTCTCTTCCCGTTCTCTGACATAATCGTCACACGAAAAGAGTGTCCATCCACTTAATGAAACAGATTACTGTACTTTTGTCCGGCGGTGCAGCATGTAAGCGACGCAATAATAGAATTACAAACATAGCTCATTGCCACCAAAACTGAAGTAGGCCTACTTGAACGTTTGGAGGCTTGTAAATGACAAACGGAGCACACAATGTTCTCAAGGACTCATTGTGTCTGGAGACGACTGCATCTTTTCAACCGAGACAAAAGGATACATGCTCAAATCATAACCGTTCAAATATGTTGGACTAGTACAAGTCTCAAGTCAAATGTTTGAGGTTCAGTCTTTGAAGACTTTGCCTCCAAATATGTGATAATGGACGTTTTTTTAGTTTTAAACATAAATCCTTACAAACTAAATGTGCAAGGTGTGCGGCTATGCAAAGCCGACCTGTAGCTGCCGGCGTGGCTCCAGGCGAGGCAATGTCAGCCTTTTGGTCCATCACTTTGGTGCAGACTGAAATAAGTAATTTTCTACTGACATGCACGCTTCCCAAAGGATGAATCATACAGACTTTGATGATCCCCTGACTGAGCAGGACAATTTGCTTTGAAAAACAAACCTCACAATATTTTTTTCAATGAGTTCTCTTCTCATTAGCTCAGGAGCTTTTTACAATAAAAAAAAACAAAACAGAATTTGTGTGAATAAGGTTTTAATGAAAATCAACCAATAAACAAAGTAATGTCTGTGGGTATTAGGTAAAGGCACGCACAAACTCTTTCACAAGTGGCACCAATGTCTGTAAAGATGCAGGTAACCCAGTGGACCCCAAATGACTGTCAAACTGGAAAGTAAAAGACAACAATAGAGTCTCAAAAGGGCCCAAAGACCAGAGATTATGGCCGTCTATGTTAAAATGAGGTCAGCCTTACATCAAGTAATTCCCCACCTCGCTTAAGCCCTTAAAAAAGGGTGTGGCCACACCTTAATTAAGGACCAGTCCCCACACCCTGCACAACAGGTGATCTGAATAACCATCCAATCAACTCATGGGGATTGTGACATAAGACTAAAATACCATTCAGATACATAATTCAATAAGGATCAATAAACACACTTGCTAAACATACATCAACACATGGGACACAACAAAAACTCATTATTTGAAAGATTGTGTGTTGTGTGAAGAGTCCCTTCTTGGTCACCAATTGGTACCGATTCCCCAGATTTCAGCTCGTCACTTTACCTTGTACCTCTGGTGACACCCGACATTTTTGTTTGTCACAACATTTTGACTTGTGATATGTCTCTCTATGTCTCTCTTTCTTCTCTCTGACTTCTCTCTCTCTCCGCCGGTTTAACATGGTGACGCCTGCTAGCTAAACTTTAGACGTAATCTGCTGAATCATCCCCGCAGAGCACTGAGCTCACTTCTTAGCCTCTCTGTGGGTTGCACATCAGTGTGCCTGCGCACATTTGTGTCTGTGTTTGACAGGTAGACTACCAATGGTGGTAGCTGTATGAAGGGTACGCTAGTAGTACAACCCAGAGAGCAGGAGAAGGTAGTAGCCCGACACACATGCACTCGGTCATTCTAACACAGGACATAGTTTTTAAGTTTACCTTAAGTTTCTCACCTCTTGCATAGCTGTGTCTACATTGCAGAGTGGCAGGACACCTCATAGCTCCACGGTGTGTATCTGCAGGTTGCAGTGAGTTTTTGTGGAGCCTGAACGTATGCATGGCTAAAAGCCATCCAGCTATTGATGCATGGAGCATACGTGTATAGTGCAGCAGACATTGAACCTGCCTTTTAAGTTATGTTAACACTTCCCATCCCGGCCAATCTTCTGATCCACAGTGAAAATGTAATGGGTGTCATAAAAAAGTAGGAAATATGAGGAAAGCAAAGGAAAGAGGGTTGGCCCACCTCTGTGTCGGCTTAGCCCTCAAAGCGACTGTACAACTGTACATCAAAGCACTATACGCGACCACACATACACACATGCATTATGCAAATGCGCGTATACATTTCGCCAGCATATGTCATTTGCATTTCAAATTTGCTTACATTTGTATTTTAAACAACTTCAACTTAGCGCAAATCTTGCTGCATGGCTGACATTGCTGCCCCCTCGGGAGCTGAGCTGAGCCTGATCATCACTACTGATCCCGGCAGACAACTATAATCTGTCTTTCTCTCTCACGGTGTATATGAACACCCATGGGATATTTATGCAAATATGTTCTCCACGTAGTAACCTAGTTCACCGAGTAACCTAGCAACACTAGATTCAGCTGGTTAGAAGTGTGTGTGTGTGTCCATCCTTCGGCTTGTCTGTGATTTGCATCTGTGGACACAGCTGCAGCCGGTGTCCATGTGTGTGCAGCATTTGGAAGAGTTAGAAGTGACCGCGTGCTGGAAATCCGTCTGCCGGCGGGAAAAGCCGTGAATAAAACGCTGGAGGGATCCATCACATTGCACGATGTTAGATTGTGAGTTACGTCTTTTTCATAATGCTCCATTATTGCTCTTAAGCGCGTCTTGCTGTGATTTCTCCTTCGCTGTGATGCCTTGCAGTCAAACACCGCTTCCACAACTTCGTCAGTTTCTGTCGGTGAAGTTCCTTCTTTGTCTTGGATACGGCAGTTTACTGAACAACTTCCCAACAAAGTAGCGTCTCCACATGGTTCATATAGGTCCATTCATTTGTTATAATATGTATGTTCAACCTTGGTGGCTATTGCTGCTCTTGTGTATCAAACTGTACCTCAGAGGAATCCAAGTAAAACAGGCAAGAGGAAAAACAGGTGAACGAGGTGTGAGCATGAAGGCGAGTTATAAAGTGACAACATAAGTGTTACTTAGAACGAACACAAATGAAGGAAAAGAGAACCAAAGAGGGAATAAAAGGATACATAAAAGGTGAAATATACAGTGTTCGTGGCTGTGTGCACGTTAAATGGCGGGTGCCCTCCCACAGAAGGTTAAGGCGCAATATACAGTATGATGACCTGTTATTGTCAGATATCCACAGCAATGTCCTCTCACCTTAACTGAGGTAGCGAGGAAACATGAGGCCAATTACAAGCGAGCACTCTGCTAAGTGTTGTTGGTATTTCTTCCCCATTAAGTCACAGTCAGACGCCTTCTCAAGCTGTAAACATACAACTTTATGCAAAATGTGTCACTTCATCATTTTCACTTGTCGGCTGAAAGGTTGTTTTGAACGACACTCATAGATTTTGATATGATCCGTGTGATTTAGAGTATCATTTGTTGAATTACCTGTCAGGTGAAAGAATGTACTCTCCAAAATACCGCCCATTAAGATTCCCTCTATAGTGGAGCGAGCTTAAGTCCTAAAACGTGTCCTGCAGACATTTATATGTACATTGAGCCCTGCACAAACACTGAAAAGAATTCACAAAAGATTTTAAGTCTTGGAGCAATTAACAAATGTTGTACTAGTTTGTGTTGCCTGCTGTAGAAGTTAAGGTTATAAAATATTGATACAAAAGTAAAGGTGCCATGAATTGAGAAGTAAAGTGATTCAAAGAAAATCTTGTGCCGACCTTACAGATCCTGTTAACAAGTGTTGTAAGGGAAGGAGAGAAAGTGAAAGAATGGAAGGTAGGAGGATGAAAGGAAGCAGGTTGTGCAAGAGGACATGGGTAGGATGAGCGATGGGAAAAGAGGGCAAGAGGAGGAGGAGACTAGGAGAACAGGACAGAGGAAATGCGCCCTAGGCGCTCTTCAATTTTGCCCTCAAGATGGGAGCATATTTCCCCAGTGCTGTGGCCATCATCTCTCCTTCACACACACATATTACATATGACACTCTCACGGCCTCTCACTCCAACATTTCCTCTCATGTCTTTCTTCCTGCATTTTCAGATCCACTTTCCTCCTCTCTCACTCCTCTCTGCTCATAGACATGTCAAGCGAGAGTCAATTGGCAGTCACCAAGACCAACACTTTATTCATGTCCAGAGTGTGGGTGCACAAGCTTGCAGGCATATCTGCACCACCATTTTTGTACATTAACTTGACAATTCCCACCTGAAAGTGTGCAGCTACAACATTATCATCCAAAATAGATATGAAAACATTATGCCGCCAACAAGTGCATTGCATGCCGTGCAAGCCCTAAGCCATTGTCTTTTCTACCTTTCCTGGTATTTATTTCAACTTGTTCCACGTTGGATTCCCTCTCTGTATATACAGAGATGACAAACTGCAGCCGCCCGGCCCGGACCGCGCCACAGTCCTATTTTACGGGTCTTCTTCAGCGGGT